>NW_009736874.1:1603-24247 GCF_000703405.1 Apaloderma vittatum | reverse complement strand
AGCAGGAGCAGGGAAGGGATCGTGCCCCTGTGCTTGGCAGCGGTGAGGCTGCACCTCAAGCCCTGTGACCTGTTCGGGGCCCCTGTATTTTCTTGATACTGTAGCCCCTGGCTACAGTAAAGACTGAGGTGCTAGAGGTGTCCAGAGAAGGGCAGCGGAGCTGATGAAGGGTCTGGAGACAAGGCAGATGAGGAAGGGCTGAGGGAACTGGGGCTGTTTAGCCTGGAGGAGGCTGAAGGGAGACTTTATCACTCTCTGCAACTACCCGAAAGCAGGTTGTAGGGAGGTGAAGATCGGTCTGTTGAACCAAGTAACAAGTGATAGGAAAAGAGAAAATGGCCTCAGGTTGCACTGGGGAATGTTTAGATTGGATATTAGGAAGAATTTTGTTACTGAGTTACTGAAGGGGTTATCGGGCGTTGGAACAGGTTGCCTGGGGCGGTGGTGGAGTCTCTATGGCGGTATTTAAGAGTCCTATAGGCACAGTGCTTAGGGATATGGTTTAGTTGAGGACTTGTCAGTGTTAGGTTGATGGTTGGTCTCAAAGGTCATAAAGTTCTTTTCCAGTCTAGGCAATTCTGTGATTCTGTGATGTTCCTGTGGGGAGGGGGAGCTCAGCCAGGTGCAAAGAACAGGCAAGGCCTGCCATAGCCTTTGTCTTATTCCCCTTTTTTCTCCTTTGTCTTACTTGCCTTTTTTCCCCAGTACTGTGGTGCCAGGGAAGCCTCGGGCCCCTGTATCACACCCCCAGGCTGTGCAGAAGCTGCATTTTCTGGCAGCTTGGGTTAAGGCTGCTCGATCCAGCCCCACGTAGCCCTCATGGGGTGCAGGAGCCGCCATCCTAACAACGGAGGTGGGCTCGTGCCTTATTTCCACAGAGATGGAGACCCACCCTGTTCTGCAAGAGCTCATGCCCCTATAGTCCTGCTGATAGTGTCCACGTAAGGAGGTTTCCTGCTAGTTATTTCTTCCAGCCAGTGTTTTTGTATTTCAGAGGAAGGATGTGCAACAAAAGCAGCTAAAAACAGTGTAAGAAAAAATATCTTTGTTATTAGGAATACATCATAAAATCACAATCATTTTATACACATTTTAGTATTTCATATATAAATAAAGTGAACAGCATAGTTATTAGAATGTGTAATAGGAACAAACGTGGATTTTAATGTGTAATTAACAAATTCTTGTGCCCCAGCCCCATCTTTTGTTGCTTATCTGGGGCTTACTGTATTAACTCTGAAATACTTTTAGGAAGAAGGTTACTCAAACTGTGATGACAACAATAACTCCAGGCATTACCTTAATTCCATTCACAATCAATTTTCCTCTCATTTTCTTCATTTAACTTGACTACATAGGCATACTTCTGTGTCAGTATTCCAGCTCTGAAAGAAAAACTAATTCTATATGTACTTGGCACAGTGGTGAACAAAACATTTTCCAAGATTTTGTTAAACCGATAAACAATCATCATTTTCCCGTCACTACACACTCTTGCAAATGTTTCCATTAAATATATTTCTAATATTAATAAAATAACAAACTCTTTATTATCCTTCTGCTTATAACTTGATGTCTTAACATCAAAATAATCTTTCTATTAAAATCACGCATAGTATTTGTATGAAAAAAGTTGTCATGTTCGAGAGCATAGTAATGGAACTAGATATGAGTGTAGGTGTTTCTGTATTCTTATTTTGCATTCTTGGGGGAGTTTGTTATTTCTGGAGCCACAGAGTAATAAATAATTTTACAAGGTAATGACTTCCCTGGCTACCCAGTAACAAGGCTTAAGACTGGAAACGATTCCGCTGCTCTGGCTTTATAGTATAAACTTTTGGTATGCTGAAGAAAATGTCACTTTTCTATCTGAGTCTCTTCATGCATTTATCTGGAAATCTTGATGAAATATTTCTGATACAATGTGTTATGAAAGTTATCCTATAACTAATTGGAAATAAAATGAGGAAAGTTTATGCAAAGATCTTAGCCAGATGCAGACGAAAGGCTGACCTTTCTTTGACAGATGTGCTCAGAGGGGCTCACCCTGCTGGGGAAATTCATGTGTCATGTTGGGTAAACTTACGTTTACTATCATGTTCCCTCCTTGCTACTGGGACTTGGCCAACAGTTTTGGAGCAATTAGCCTAGGAAGAGAGTGAAGCACAAGGACAAACCCAGGGAGTGCTTTTTATGGAGTAACTGTGCTATCGGAAACCCAGCTCTAGTCTCTGAAAACTAAGGATGCAGACTCCAAAAAGGGAAGTTACTGAGGTTTCCAATCAGAAGGGCATGTAAAACATGTGCCATATTTTATGTTCTTGAGTCTGTAGAACAGCTTTCTGTACTTACAGTGTATTTTATCCACTTTTCTGGTCCAGTCTCAAGATTTCCCTTCCCTGAATACTTACACACAGCAGGGCAATTGACACATACTCCTGGTTTTGATGCTCAAACTGTATGAACTTCTCATTTGGTATTTGTCTGTATTTGGACAGTTCTAAGCTTAGAACTGAAAGAGGCACCTTTATTAGGACATATCTTGTGGGCAGGAGGCAATAGAATTTAATTGGTATATAAGAAGTGACTCGCCTAACTCATTATTCAGTATCTGATGGTCAAAAAACCTGCAGCTACTCATTCTATAGTGGGAATTGACCTGATCCAGCAGGTGATGGGATGATGGTAGTCATACGCAAGAGTAATATTATTTGCAAGAGTTGTAAATATAGCATTTGACATTTAACAAATTTACTTAAAATTGCGTATTCGTGAATGATGTTATTTATGCCTAGTTGCACACTGAAGTTAAGAAAATAAAACATAAATGCCTCAGTTCGTGCTTAGAGGTTTCTTTCAGCCTGCTGCATATAAGACCATCCCTCTTGACCACAAGTTCCTTCTACACATCTCACCAATTTCCTTATTACTTGGTTCACAAGTCCTCTTGGATCTGCAGCTGCTGGCAAAGCTCCTTCCAGAGGAGAAGCCCAAAGACCACAGGGTGAGAGCACTATGATTTTTTCCCAAGCTATCCCAGTGACATAGTCATTGCTTTGTAAATATTGATATACATATAACATAAAGAGGAATAGAGAACTTCAGTGTTCTTAAAGCTAATGCCCTTTCTTGTGGCATAATGATAGCAAGGAGCTGGGAAACAGTTAGAGGAATGAACACATCTGCTTAAGATAACATACAAAAGATACAAAAGGTCTTGATATCCAGTTGTTTATACAACAGTATAGGGATTACACCAAATAATTTTTGGCCCAGGGAATATGGAAGGGAATCCAAACCTTTACAGGTTACCTGAAAAGGGCCTGCTCATATTTTTACTTGTATTTATTCTATTAGAATGTGCAAGCTGTGAAAAACATGGCAAAATAGGAAGTTTTTCTTTGCATTTCTAACATGGACATGACCTAGCACTAAACATACTGTAAAAGTAGCAGCTACACAGATAGAACATTGAAGTTTTGTGCTTAATATAATCCTTTATCTTCTAAGCATGGCAAAGTCCTCAGCAGCTGTGTTAATCCAAAAGAAATGGCAACATACGTCGTCCGTGAGGCATGTTCTAGCTTGGGCATCCAATTTTCCAGTGTAAAAAAAGGGCATGCCCTTTTATCCCCTCTTCACAAATACAGGATCCCATGTGCAGTACCTCACCTTAGCCATCCTCGTACCAGTTGAAATGTTCGTCGTGTGCACTCCTGCACCTACTCATACTCCTCGTATACCCAGCCAAATACACTGCAACTCTGTGTTCCGGTTCTGTGAATGCCATTTAAGTTGTTCTCATGCAGCAGAAGAACAAAACAGATGGAAGCTCTTTGCAAACATGAGGCCTCTCTCTGGTCTTGATTTCACTTGGACTTTGGTGTTTCACCGAGAAAGACTTGCACCTACAGAAGGTCAGAATCCAACTCTTCCTACAAGGCTGGAATTTATTTTGTGCTTGCCAGTAAATCTACTTGATTCACCTATGCTTGCATTTCCTGCTTTATACATCCCCTTTTCTCTTGCTCATTTTTGTGTAATGTATCCCACATGAATCTGTTCAGGAAGAGAACTGGCCTTCACACTGAGCAGTGGGAGAATGGTAAGGGAAAAGTAGTGTTAGTTGAGGACTAACACATCTTTTGACTCTCTTTGAAGGATACTCTAGCAACACAAAGCCAAATAATTTCCCGATTATGAAGCAGTGCCATGGCGGTGTATAACAGAAGAAGATATTTCACTTATACCAGGCATCTTCTGTGGAAGAGGCTTCCACTTTTCACTCTTCTAAGCCTGGGGACAGTAGCTGGAGACTAGAGTTCTCCAGCATAATATATTTACGTGTATAAAATAACCGTGGACCAAGATTTTGATTAAAGATGTTTTTCAGGGATGATGTTTAGCTATGCCTCTACCCCTATCAAAATTTAGTCATTTGGACACAGAATCCAAGGTAGGCAGATGAAATGCTATGGTCTGTGCCATTAACTAGAGTATGTCTTAGTCATTTGATCTACTAAAAAGGTTTTCTTGATAGTCTAGGTAGAAAGCACAGTGCAGGCTTGATGGCCTGAAATTCCTGCAAGGAGGCTACCATGAACCGGGAAAGCTACAGTACAGGCAGGATGGTTAGGGAAAGGCAAAGAGAAAACGGGGAAATAATATAGGTATTTTTTTACATTGTCAGTGCATTTTTATATTGAAGAACTCTAAAAGGGCTCTAATTTTTCGTAGGCGTAGCTAAGGATGGGCTGCCTTCTGTATCCTGGAGTCTCTGGGTGCTGCTCGTGGTTTGTAGTCTTCTCCAGATCCAAAATCTACTGTGTCGTGATAGTTTGTAAATTCCTGAGGTAATGGGAACTCCTCTGTCGATGAATGAGTCCTGTGTCCAAACACTCTCTCTTGCAGCTCAGCAATGTCATTTCTGATGTCTGCCATCATCAGCAATAGGAAATCAAATGAACCTGGTGGGCCCTGCAGTCACAAGGCATAGTCATTAATAACAATCCACTTTGCTCTTACAGTTTTCAAATAGGTTGATATAATTACTCTTGCAGGGGTGACTCAGTAAGATACTGCTTCATATCAATTGTCAAAAGTTAATGGTCAGGTTTTGAGTCAACTTGTTCAGGAAAAAAATTTTCAAAAGAAGGAAAACGTTTTTGCTGACAGAGCCTACACTTGCCAGATGCTCAGCCTTTTAGTTATTTAACAATTCCTTTGCTATATCTGCCTCCTAGCAGTATCTTGACACCTCATGGGAACAGAAAAGAGAAATTCTAGTTTCCTTGGTCCTTGCTACTGATAGAAATTACATTCTCAGAGTGACTAATCAATCAATAATTATTATTTATTTAAAACATTTTTTTAAGAATACTAGTATTTTGAATATATCTTTTAAATATGGTAACCTTGCTGTTGTCCACCACTTACTAAATATGTTGGTAATTACAGTGCAGCTAGTACCCATCTGAGTCTATCTGATTTTAGAAAATCATGATTTGTTTAGTGGACTTCACAGAGTGAAGTACACTGTTTAATTATGAGGACACCCTGCTGAGGATGCACTTAAAAATCCATTCCACCAATGAGAAAACACTGTATGAAACAAACTTTTGAACAGTTTCACCTGAAAACAGATTGTAAATACTCATCCTTGATGACTTGCTGGAAACCTATAGCTTTCTAAATCCCAGAGACGAGGGACAGGATTTTAAAAGGTTCCAGGGTCCAGACTCCCATTAGGAGCAGTGTCTGAGCTGTACCAGCTACTGCTCTGCGCAGGATCTCTCTGGGGATGTCCCACTGCGCTCCCAGGGCAGAGTGTGCTTGCTGCTTTCGGTGCCACACCCAGTAAAGGGAAGAGGTGTGCACACAAAAACACTTGAGTGAAATCATGTAATTACTTTCTCTCCAGTAATGTTTTCTGTGCATGTAAAGTATCTTTCACTGTGCTCTTGACACAAGGAGGGTGTATTTTTTTTTTTTTTCCCCTTTTCGTTGACCTGTTGTTAGTAGTCAGCATCGCTCTGTTGTGGAAATTTCTCCCATGATCAATACTTACAGGTATCCCCTTTGGTCCTGGTGCACCTCGCTCCCCCTGTAATCAATATCACCTCAGTTAGTTTACTGCAACTAAAGGAAACAAAAAAAAAACCAACCCAAACCAGTTTGCCTCTGCAGACTCCCCTAATTATGGTCACCACATCAAAAATCATCAGCTTACACTTGCTGAGAAAAGGAGAGTGAAGCAGAAAGTCAAGGAAATTGCTGCTGATTCTAGTGGGAGCAGAGCTGGGCACTTCTGGTGTTTCTCCTAGACAGTAACAAGTAAACCAGCTAACAGGAGAAATTCACAAAAGAGCAGTTTAATGAAATGGGTTAAGGCATCAACATTTCTTCACAGAAAGGCCAGAAGAGCTGCAGAGAAAGCAAAGAACGCTACTTAAGAGTTAGCCTGGCAGGGCTGTTTGCAAACTTAAGGAATGTCAAATGCAAAGCAGCAGAAGGAAGACATGAAGGGATGGGGCAATAGGGCGTTTTCAGTTAAGCAAAGGAAATGGGATGGTGAAAGGATGTGACTACAAGTGTGTAGAGGGTCTCTCTGTCAAGCCTGCACTTCACATGCACATGTGCCCATGTTATGGAAAGCAGTACCTCTCCTCACCTTGCTACCATCTCTCCCTGGGGCTCCTGGTGGGCCCTGCAAAAGAAAAGAAAGTGTTCACAAGGACGTGAGAGGTTGTGGAGCTAAGGCCAGTTGTGCAGTGCACGACAGGAGATGAGAATACTGACCACGGGGCCCCGTCTCCCCTGCTTAATATGTGATATGTCTGGAGATGGGCCCATAGGCCCCATTGATCCACGGGGGCCTGGCTGTCCTGGAGGTCCAGGTGACCCAGGAACTCCTTGACTTCCCTTTGGTCCTGGAGCTCCTGCAATCAACAGCAAAGATTTTACCACGCAGAGAAAGGCTTCAGGACACTTCATCAATGCAAGCAGTCGGAACTGACCATTTTTTGAACCACTCAATGGACTGGTTGCCTGAACATGTCCAAATCCACAACACAACCAACACTGCACTCATGTGCTCAAAGAAGACAATACTTGCCACTGCCAGGGAGTTAGGAACACAGATTGGCAATGAAAAGAAAACAAGAAATGCCTTGTTTTCACACAAAGAAGGAAGGAGCAGGTCACATTTGAGGGTCGTCTTATAGAAAGAAAGAAAACTCATGGGAATGTTGGGTTGAAGGCATCTACATGACTAGTGCAGAAGCAAGCTCTCTTCAGAGGTGGGTTGCACCTCTCTGTTGCCTGGTGTGATAGCCAATGTCTCAGGGGCCAAAAAAGCTCTGTTCTGCCATTTTTCTTTATATCCTCCTTTTCAGCTTCAGCAGAGAATGTTAGTTTTTAGGGAGCACACAGGAAACAAAGCAGATGTTTAGCTCAAGAGAAACATGATGAAAAGGAGAACAAAAAAATCATGAACCTGAAACAACATTTGCACAAAATAAATACCGTTAAAATGTCACTAGCTGAATGGCTTTACAACTAGAGGGGAAAACACTTCGCTTCATACTGAAGGCAAATGAAACGTATAGAAAATGAGAAGCAGATAATAGAAAGGGTTCAACAGGACAGTTAGGGCCTTCAAAAGGAGTGAAGTCAAGTTCAGTGATGAACCTCTCGGGCTCCTCCTGAAGACTCTGCCGACGAGGCCGAAGAGGAGGACCCGCAGGGATGGTTTTTAAGTTAATTCTGCAGTACCTTGGACAGCTCAGTCATGGGGAAACAGATGGAAGACCCGCAGAGCCAGGTCTACGTTGAGATTGGAAGGTGATGATGCACGGAATGGTTCAGAGCCTGACGCAGAGTCTCTAGCCATATTATCCTTGCATTTCTGGTATGCTAAAGACTGAACATACTTTTCCGCCAAGAAAATGAGATAAAGACTCAAAAACCAAAGCATTACTGCAGAAGTGGGAATAATTGGGGTGGGGCAGGGGAGGTTCAGTTCAGTAGGGAATAAATCAAGCCTTGTAAGGAATATCTGCTAGCCCTCTGTAAGAATTGTCCTGAAACTCAGTGCAATGCTGAAGTTCCTTGGATTTATCACTAACCCGAAATGAGATCTGTGCTGAACCATTTACAAAATTTTTAGCATCACTGGCTGCTGGCTGCAAGGTATCTGGCTTAAGCTGGAGATCAGGAACTCTCTACTTTTCACATTGTTTCAAGTTATACCAAGCAAAGAGAGTGTAAGTGGAGTTTTACCCTTCAGATTCCTTTGAATCTGGAACCCAATGATGTAGAACCAAGAAATGAGTCTTTGCAAAACCAGATGAGGAAAAACAAAATAGTTGGCAGAAACCCCCACTAACTGAAAGCACATTTTGTGCTGTGGTAATGAGAATGAGCTAAAGCAATATGTATTTCTGCAATGAAGTTGTGAGTGTTTTAAGACAGAGTTAAAATACAGGAAATGACAACTAAAGCAGGTGAGATATCCCAGGGAGAGGGAGAAATTTAGCACATACTGGCCAAACCCAGCTCAAGCACCAAGAAATACACAGAGACTAAGACACAATGAGTGATGTTGGCAGGGCATGACCATAATGACCAGAAAGTTCTTTTTTTTTAAATTGATCACAAATGCAAATATAGTAATAATAATCAAAACATGAAAGACAGACATGGAATACTGTTCCACTGGAAGATTGAAGCTTATTATTTTTATTTACAGCATTATTGCACATTCACATCCCTCTGGTCTGTATGTTACCTGGAGGGCCTTGTTGTCCAGGCTGTCCTGGGGGGCCAGGGATATACGCATTAGATGCAAGTACTTTTTCACCAGTGATGTGTTTGCTAAGATCAGCAGCATTATTTGGTAGCAAAGCAACCTGCCAATACAAAAAATCAGTGTAAGCCCTTCATTGTTCAGCTGCAAAAATTACATTCTTGATTAAGCTTTCATGTGAACAAACACCATATTTAAATACTTCATGAGAATATAAAATGTTTAATCAACCTTCATTGTAATAATCAGAAAAAATGCTACTCTGTGAGGCAGTTCACTTTTCAAGTCACTGTGGAAATACTGAAAGGGAAGGAAAAATTCAGGAGAGATATAGCAACGTATTGTCAAAAACTTGAGTCTTGTAACTGCTTGTATCTTCTCAGGAAACCTCTTTTTCGTTATCTGAAGTTTTCTGTATTCATTCACTTCCCTTTCTCAGGGCAATAGTTGCTGCACAAGCTGCTAACTTTTCATAGTCTTCAATGACAGCCCCAAATCCTTTGTGAATCTGGCGCTGTAACCATACTATTTACTCCCATAGATGTCTGATCTGCTGTGCATAGAGACACAGAGCTAAAGTAAGTGAGAATATAAGGAGAATTGCATACTGTAGTTTAAAATGTCAATATCCAATATCAAAAAAAGTAGATCTAGAACTTGAGGCTATGGTGTAGTGGTTAGGTATGCTGGATGAAGGTTGGACTAGATGATCTTCAGAGGTCCCTTCCAACCCCTAACACTCTGTGATTCTGTGATTCTGTAATATCCATTACCTCAGATGTTAAACTATCCATGAAACAATCTGACAAGATTGAATATATTTAATAATTAAACATATTTAGAAATGTTCTGGAAATATTTAGTCTCTCCAGAGGCAGCTGAAGGGAGGATGGTGAGCCAGGAGGCTGGTCTGCCCTGAGGAAATGTGCACTCTCAGGAAGTTTGCAGATGACACCAAGCTGAGGGACGAGGCTGATACTCCAGAGGGCAGGGATGTCCTCCAGAAGGACCTGGACAAACTGGAGAAGTGGGCCCATGTGAACCTCATGGAGTTCAAGGCCAAGAGAAAAGTCTTGCACCTGAGTTGGGGCAATCCTTGTTACCAGTACAGTCTGGGGGATGATGTGACATGGAGCAGCCATGTGGGGAAGGACTTGAGAGTACTGGTGGATGGCAAGCTGGACATGAGCCAGCAATGTGTTCTTGCAGCCCAGAAAGGCAATCACATCCAGGGCTGCATCAAAGGCTGAGAGCTGATTCTGCCCCTCTGCTCTGCTCTTGTGAGACCACACCTGCAGTGCTGTGTTTGGCTCTGGGGCCCTCAACACAAGAAGGACACAGACCTGTTGGAGGGGGTCCAGAGGAGGGCCACAAAGATGATTAAAAGGCTGGAACGCCTCCCCTGTGAGGACGAGCTGAGAGAGTGGGGGCTGTTCAGCCTGGAGAAGGCTCTGGGGAGACCTTATTGTGGCCTTCCAGTACCTGAAGGGGCTACAGGAAAGCTGGGGAGAGACTCTTTATCAGGGAGCGTAGTGGTAGGGCAAGAGACAGTGGGTTTAAACTAGATCAGGGTTGATTTAGAATAGACATTAGGAAATTCTTTACTGTGAGGGTGGTGAAGCACAGCAGCAGGTTGCACAGATTGGTGTTGGAGGCCTCAATCCCTGCAGATGTTCAAGGTCAGGCTTGATGCGGCTCTGAACAACCTGATCTAGTTAAAGATGGCCCTGATTGCTGCAGGGGGATTGGACTAGATGATCTTCAGAGGTCCCTTCCAACCCAATGCATTTTACAATTCTATAGTTCTAACTATTTGGAATCCTCTGAACTGGACTGTTCCCAAGACTTCTATTTGTTTCAGTAATTATTTGATATACACCCTCCTGCCCTTAGTGCAAACCTAATGTTTGTAATGTACAGGAAAAAAAAAGGCTATGCACTTGCACTACATACTGTAACTGGGCAGAATTTTTCTGGCAAACTAAAGTAGTGCACTTTAAGGGCAGCCAGTGCTGCTTGCAGTGTGGGGTTGCATGCACAGAATAGGTCCAAAAGGAAGTAAAAGTGAGAAAAAAGTTAGAAATGCTGAGATGGTTCCTAGTGGCATTTACAAAACACTAGTTTGATTTTTCAAACTGGAATTCAAAATACAATGACAGGAATACAATGATTTATCAGCCATTTGTGACTCAGGTTTTGGAGAGCACTGCTGTTCCAAAGACACGATGACTGCACTAAAAGAAATTAAGCAACATATTGTAAGTCTGACAAGAATTTAGTAGATCCACAACACCCACCCAGAAATCAGTGGCTGGATGAGGTCAGCACTTCATAAAAGTCCCACAGGATGTTTCTTTACATGCTTACTCTTAGGAATCTGCTCTCAAAGAAAATGAGGATGCAGCACACCCCCTCCTCTGGGGTAGTCTGTCATCTTTGGTTTTCCAGAGAAAAATATCTGCTTGTTTACCAATGACCCCACAGCTTTCTCAGCCAACATCTTAGCCATTGCAGCATGGATCAAAGCGTGGGACTGCTGAAGGCTACTCCATGGTTGTCTGCATCTTACACTTGGGACTCAAGAGGAAAATTCAGTAGTTGGGAACTCTCATAGCCACATTGGCCAGGCACCAGCATGGGGAGGTCCATTGGCCAGCTCTGGTCAGCACACCACAAAGTCTTGTTCCCTGGGAGTGCGCAAAACTTCCACTATGTGACACAAAGCAACCAAGGACTCTGCAGTGCCAGTGCTGACATACTAGAACGGAGACAGAGTTAAATCCTGTGACTACCTGAGTAGTCACATTTTTCAGGCAGTTTTTGTGAGAACATTTTCAGTGTTATCAGTGAATGCATCTCCTTAGGGGTGGCCACAGTTGAGTGACAGATTAACTGATGTCCTCTTTAGAGATTGTACTTAAATTTCTGACCAGATCTTAGTTTGAGGATTTATTGCTATGCCAGCTGATAAATGGACATCACTTAGTATATAGTCCCTCCCATGAATACTCTTCAAGTTATGTTGCAAATGGCTGGGCTGAAGTAAAACCACAAAGACACATCATGAAGAGGATTTGGAGGTATATTCATTTCCGTTGCTTAAATATTGACTTGTTCCTGCCAGCAAGGCTGTTGTAACAACTTAGTAAGTTAAAAAAAAAAAAAAAAGTCACATAGCTGCTGCGAAAGCATCTACACATGCTTCCCCACTGAGTCAGCTGTACTTGAGGCACACACTAGGAGTGCCAAAATACCCAGGCTGTGGTCTAGCTCACTGCTCTTTGATATCTTCTGGCCAGAAAATGGTTGTTACATACACCGGGGCCAAACCATATGTTTTTGATGTTGACTCACATCCTCTTAGGAATTGGCTATATCCACTGGCCTAACTTCTTTTTCACCTTCTAACTAAATCAGGATCCTAGTCCAGAGTGAACTTGACTTTCTCCATCCACAGCTCCAAATCTTAATGGCCCTTGGAAAATAGTTTTTTTTCCATGTGCGTGCAAATATTAGTGAGGGTAAATTTTAAAGAAAGACAGTTCTGGAAACAGAAACAGATGCATGCTACATCTGGAGTTTTGGGTAGTTTCTAGGAGATCTGTGGTTTAGATGACTTTGACAGTGCTTGTCAAGAGTGATGTGGAACATGGCTTTCTAATTAAGATGTTTAAACAATTCTGTGCAGTAGGATCAGCAATGTCCCAACTCCAAGTGCTGAACTGCTTACTTGATTTTTTTAAATTGTTGGCTGTGTGTCAGATATGTTTCCCTAGTTTTCCAGATTTCCACTCTTCTTCCTTCCAGCAAGGTCTGAGATCAGCCTAGCAGATTGGGACAGTGTGTTCCACTGGATGACCATGCAAGGTGACTTTCTCTTCCCGATCCTAGAACTACTCTGTCCTGCATCTGAAATGGACATTGCAATCCTCTGAGAAGGTATTATTACCATCACCTGAGGTAGCAGGACTTGAGTTCTCCGCTGTCCTTTCCTGAGGAGACATAAAATCACATCTCCCATTTCTAGAAGCATACACCAGTTCCCACTTGCAGGGTTTGCTGGATTGGATCATTCAGAGGCTCTTCCTCTAAACACAATTTTGTGTAAAGTTCATAAAATCTGAAATCTTTAACCACAAGATTGAAGACTCATTCCCATAAACCATCTCTCTGGCAGACAGAAATTAATTTTTTCTGTGCAAAACAGAATAGCTTCAACCACAGGTATTAAAGGGACATCCTCCCCAGAACAACTTGGCCACGGGGAGTGGCTGGTGAAGCATGAGGGTTCATGTCTCCCTGGGCAGAGAAGCAGCACTAGGCCAGATGTCCTCACCATGAACAAAAGCTCACCTTCCTGTGGAATAAAGAATGCTCAGGGTACCAGGTGACCATGTCTTTCATCTCCATCTCTCCGAGGCACAACCCAGTGCACTCCCTTTGAGATGCCAAAGAGAACAAGTCCCACTATCAAGATACTTAGGAAAAATCTAGAGTATGGACCATGAGAGGACTTAGCTTTGAGGCAAGATTGAACTGCTTAGTTTGGCCACAGCTACTGTAAAAATGCCCACAGTGACAGGTATCAATGGGCTTATTTTTCCAGGAGTGAGTTTTGAACGCAGGCACCTAATAGTGGATGTTAGAGATGGAACATGTTCCGTTAATTCAGGCCATTGGTTTCCATCAATTCTTGCAGCAAACAACTTGGCCAGCATTGTAAACCCAGATCCCTCCCTGGAGGTCAGCATGAGCCTGCTTAGCATCATGGACTGCAGCTGGACAAACAACAACTCAAAGGCATGGATCCTTTTTTAACCTGTTTGCTACTGTTTGTTTGAAAAACAGAATTACCGTCACATGTGACATTATCTCAGTTTTTCTTCATGCTGATTCAGAAGAAAACACGTAACATTCTGAGATTTTTGAGATAGAGTATCTCTAACCTCAGTGTATTTCATTTTAAGGAAGGAGATTTCTTTTTCCCTTATATAAATTACATTGAATGAATAACATTCGATGCAACAAGTGAATACAGCAAATTGTGTTTTGACACAATGAAATTAAATGAACACCCTGGATGAACTAATTGCAGCCTGTCAACATGAATTGCTGAGAATATTCCTGCAGAACATTTCAATTTGAGAGAAACTGAGTGTTCAGAGGAATGTCACCAGAAAAGGCATTACACCTGCATCTCTACACTTGGGTCTACAAATCCTAGGCTGGGTCTCTGGGTTGTTTTAATCCTACTTAAGTGGAAAAGGAGGTCACATACAGGAGCAACTAAAGTTAAAGCACAGGGGAGGTTTTTAAGTGCATTATTCTCTACTTACAAGGACACAGGTGAAAACATAAAATGCTGCGGCCGAGGCTTTTTCTTTTTTAAAAAAATCAAATCTGGTGATGCTTTTGTTTAGCCACACACCTCATATATGACAAGAATCCTGTATTAGCATCCTTCTAATGCAAAATCCTGTTCTCCTGCATGCTTGCAACTGCAGAATGTCTTGCACTTGCTTATACTCAAGGTGGATTAAGTCCAAAATCCTGTGCATTCAGAATGAATGAAAAGCTGAGACCAGTGCAGATTGCCAGGAAACCTAAATGCAAACTGAGATGAGTGTTTTCCAGACTCTGCTACCATGAGGTTGGAAACACAGCTCCATGAGCTTGGTCAGCAATCTCCTTACAAGCAATACAGAAGCATAAGGAAGAGATGCCATCCCTACATGATTTTAAAGTATATTGCCATCATCTTCATGAGCACAAGAGCCACATGGCAGTGACAGCTCCAAACACTTAAATTTAACCTCAGTTATCACAAAACACACGGTTCTGGTAAAGACATAGCTGACCGGCATTCATACCTTTTGCTTCAGTTGTAAAACAGTCTGCTTTATTTGATGAAATTCCTTACAAGAGGCACAGCATGTCCCCGGTTTCGCCACATTGTCAGTTTTCTCAGGAAGCCCAGCTGAAAGAAAGCAGTTTCCAATACAAATTTAAAGATCCAAAAGAAAGAAATTCATAAACTGATTGCAAAAGCAAGTTGAAAGTTGTTACATTTGTCCAGACTGTGAAAAGAGGAAAGAATCTTGCCATTATTAATGCTTTGACTGTGAATTGCTGTGTAAGGCTGAGAAACTTCACAGGGGCGGCTCTGAGCTCATTTTTAAAGCAGCTGTTTCCAGTTAACAATCCCCAAAGAATTTCTTTTCTTAATACCTGGAAAAGTTTACACCCCTTCTTTTATCTTTGTGTTTAGGGTAGACTAACCCTATAGATCTGAACTGATTTACAGTCCCCCGCAGGGCAAGTTTTCATATGCTATAAATTACAGTAAAATCCCTCACAATATAGTCATTTAATTCACTTTGCACAAACTGCTCTTTATCATCAGTGGTTATTCCTCCATGTGATGGAATCAGCCTGAGCAGAGATGAGGATTGAGATTAATGACAGGGATTTAAATCCACGCAAGAAAAAGGGTCACACCTGTTGATACTACGCATGAATGGGATCTTGTCAAGAATGCATTAAATGATTCAAACTGTAAGAGATATGGAAAATGTTGGGTTTGCCCTTTTCCCAGTCCCATACACGGTGAAGCACCTCTGCATCACAAACAAACAAGCATTGTTTTAACAGATGTCCGTTTAAAGAGAGATGGTTTCCAAAACACAGGGTTACTCATACTGGCAAACATTCGGTGAGGTTTTCTCCTTCCACATATAGTTGTTGAGAGACATCAAGTGTACTGAGGCTCTGCCTGTGATCTGTAGACTTGTACAATGTTACCTGGAGGGGTTACTGGACACTTTTGAACACTGGCCTTTCAGAACAATGGAAAAATTCCACAGGTGCTCCTGATTAATGGCAGCAAATTTTCAAAATCTTCAAAAAGGATAAACTACAATGCACTTAACTACTGTGTTATGTTTCTCACTCGGACACACGCTGTGACGTCCGTCATCTTTTAAGAAATGTGTATTGATTTTGAAAACATCTGCATAATTTAAATTAAATTTATTTAAAGATATTAGGTAGTCAAATAAGGAATATTCCATCCATCAGATGGTCGTCTATGGACCACCAATGCACAAATTTTATCTGTATAGTCCATTGGATATAACACCACATCAGGTGTACTTGTTTTTAGAAGACAAAGATCTTTTTCTCTTATTTCCTAATCAGGTAGGGCAAGGTAAGGGCGAGATGCTGGGATGACCAGAACGTTAAGACTGGTGTCAGCACTGAACTGAGCAGAAGATTAGGAGGCAAAAGCTTGGAGGTTTTCCCCACTCACCACCTGCCTGCTCCCACCGCTGCTGTCAAATGGTATTACAATAACACACAATTTATTTAACATTTTTATGGCAGTCTGTTTGAGCTTCCTAGCCCTTCCTGATAGTACATGGCTTGTTCATGCCTGAACAGGTTTCTATACAGCATTCAGATGGCCCAGAGATTTAAGGCCAAAAGGTGCCACTTGGGGTTTTCCTGTGAATTCTACATAACTTATGATAGAATTTCAGCAGATTGCAGTAGTGCTGGCTTCAAGACTATTTGGCACACCACCTCCCAAAGGGACTACAGCCTTAGTGTGAAGATACCTGAATACACAGCATCAGTTCTTTTCCTTTGTCACTGTGGTATTTCTAAAGCTAATCATTTTGCCCTTGACTCCTTGCAAAGCCTCTTTGCTAATAAGCCTCTCTCTGATAGATTAAAGAATTGGTACTGTTCAGGTTTTTTTCCCCCTTAACAAGGAATTGGTGTGCTGTATCTTTTGGTATTTCTATAAGGTAAGTTTTCTTTTGACCACAAGTTAATATTGTGGCTACCTCACGGAGTTCTTCCTCTCCCATTTCTCAGCTTATTTTTAAAAAAAAAATCATTGTTTTGACATGTCCATTTTTGGAGCTGTGTAGAATTTACAGATGCATATATGGAGAGACGCTAGGAAAAAAGCCTTTTCTTTTTTTTCAAACTCCAATAAAGTTTGAGTTTGTTACTAATCTTAATGAAAATTACTTTTAATAGCTATCTTACCAAGCAAATTCCCTAATATTTTGTTTAAAAATGTTGCTGAAAGCAGCATAGTAATAGGGAGGAACTGCCAGGGCCTCTGCTATTTGAAACTTAACACAGAGTCCCTAGAATCAGTGGACTTATGCACAGATTAAGAAGTAGTGAATTTGGCCTCGTGTTTCTTTATCAAATCCAGTTTATCTTCCAGAAGGATGTGGCACATGGGTCTGACAAGTATAGATAAAGCAGGGCTGTAACAATCCATGGAGATGACTGCTGGGGTTCGGGGAATCAGCTAATGTTTGGGAAATATCATACCAGTGAGATTTCTGAAAATCCAGTTGGATTGACCTGTTCGAGGAACAAGTCCAACAGCGTCATATAAGCAAGTGTGAGCTGAGTCCCAGAAGAGAGATGGAATCCCCCTAACTCATACCAGACAGAGGTGATGATTTGCCCACGGAAAGAGACAGACATCAAGAGTCATCCATCAAACATTCACTCTACCCCTATCCAGTCCTGTATCAGGAGCAAACAATGAATAAAGCCAGAATAAAGCATGGGTAAAGCCAGAAGCCACCTAGGACAGGCCAGAGGGGTCAGGAAGCAATTAGATGGAGCCACCCACACACGGTCCACAAACAGAGGCCTCCTACCAGGGTCACTTTGGCCAGCACCGAGCAAGGCACTTACGTAGCCTGTTTCCATTGCACAAACCTACACCAGGACACTAAAATGATTTCGGAGAAGGCTTAAAGCAGCCCCATTTTATGAATGCTTTCCAAAGCATGAAGTCTAACTCACGCGTGATGTTGCTGTCATGACAGGGGGCTCCTTTCATCTCATCAAGACACCGGTGAGCCCCGTAGTGCCTATCGATAAGAGATCTGCTCTGGGGGAGCGATCTGTTTTCTTTGCATGTGCTCGAAGACTCTGTCTTGCTGATGCTGGAAGAGAAGGAGAGGCTGGCCGGGGAACTGCTCTGCAGGGAGCTGTGCTGCGGGCGGCCTTCATATGGAGGCTGTTGAGCTGATCATCTGTGTTATATTATCTGGGCTCAGTGTGCGGAGATGGTTTCATTTGCCTACTTTCTGCACGGGTAGTTTTATTGTCTCTGTCAAATGCAACATGACTGCAGACAAAGGAAAAATGCTGCCTATTCTTGTGTCCACTAACAAACCCGAGGCTCTCAGTCAGGCACACTTACAGAGCCAAAAAATTGCCTGGATTACAGCCTTCAGGCATGGCATGATGAAAACGTGAATGGTATGTCCTGGGAAGCGTGCAACACTTTTAGAGCTGGAGAGGAATGTATTTTCATTTCTCTCATATTAAATGTTAAAATAAAATTTAAGTGTCCCAGCTACCATGAAAAGCAAATAATCTGCTCATGAGGAAGTCGCTCCAGCTCTGGTGCAGGGCTGAGGTTGACCACGGGGTGGTGCGTGGCTACAGCCCGTTCCTCACCGCTGCCGAAAACCTCGACTTTCCTTGGGCTGAGTTACAGACACGACGAACCCTGTAGCAATGGACAACTACTCCCCTTTCATTTGCACCAGAGGTCCAGCAATGAATAACACTAACTTACTAGCACTAACTTGGAATATAGCAGGGTAACCAAGCAGAAGGTGTCCTTCTCTGTTTCACACAGCTGATCTGGGAAATGTGGGTATTTCATTCCAGATTAACTACTGGAACTGACGTTTTTATGTGCCAGAAATATTCAGTGTAAAATTGGTGCTTTTCAAACATTAGAATTATTTCCACTATTTGAATGTTTACTTGTGTTGAATGCTTTGGACATACTCTGTCAGGAAATTTGAACTAGCCTGTGGAAAAGTTAACTAAAAAATTATTTGCAGGAGGATTATATAGGTTATATCTCTTTCTTTTATGAAATGACAACCCCCCCTCCCAACTTACAAGGGAAAAAGTAACATTTGAAAACTTCAAGGAACAATTAAAATTAATGGAGTGGCTCCAGTTACACATTTTCAGGGGACAATCAAAATTATAAATTGCTCTGGCTGTCCACTGGGATTTGGAGCACCTAATGACACTGTGTTCATGCATTAATTGATGAACCTATGATAAATCACCATTCATCAAAACAGGTTTGTTTTTTTCCAGAGCACAGGTTGTTCTCTTTTTCCTTTCTTTTTAAATTACCGTATCAGTGTTTAATCTGTGGTATCCTAATTGCTGTAATTTAATAACTGGGATGAGGTCAAAAACTTTAAAATAATTTATACAAAACACACATATATACTTAGAAACCAACAGTGAAAAGCAAGAACAAGCCCTCACTTTTACCCCTTTCCCATCACATATTATTTTCTTTTTAGAAAAAAGAAAAAAAATCTGACCGCAGTCACAAGACACACAAACTAATTACAGGTCAGCAGAATTCAGTATTACTCAATGTAGTTCAGCAATTGAATTAAGCAATGCTTGAAAAGTGTGTGGAATTCCCAGGCACACCTTTCTAAGCCTCTGAGTGCCCAGAGGCATTGAACACCCAAGACAAGGCCATTTGCTAATCTCAGATGTAGGCATGTATGTACAAATTAAAGTTACTGAAATTAATTTAATTAACACAAATTCATGAAGGAGGCTTCTACCAGCCAGCATGTGGCATTTCTTTTTCCTGTCTCCTGAGCTCTGGATGTCAAACTAGGTACAATCCAGGTTAGTACGGGAGCAAAATATGGCTTTTAGCAGAGGGATCCAGCAGAAATGGTCTAACAGAAGCAAGTTTCACCACTTAGCCTCTCTGCCTCTCCAGGGAAAGATGCTTTCCACATCCTTCAAGGTACTCATGCTCTTTCCTTACAGATGTGACTACTGACTTACTGCTGTGTATGTGCAGCTTGTAAACCAGGGAGAACTGCTCCACAGGTGCTTAGGTGCCCAGAGAACAATGTGGCACCACCAGGAGCAGCAGCTACATCCCACCTTTGGACCCCCATCTCCACATATAGTGTAGGGAGCTGTTCCTCTTTCCAGAACATCAACCTTTTAGCCAGCCCTTTGGCCTTGGACCATTAACTTGCACTACCTTTATCTCCTTTGGTGCATGTCTTGCCATCGTCCTCCCGGGTGTAGCCTTCATGACACTCGCACCTGTAGCTGCCCACGGTGTTGACACAGATCTGAGAGCACAGCGTCCCGTTACTGGTGGCACATTCGTCAATATCTGGAGAAGAGTAAGAGTTCAACATGTCCTAAAGCCAGAACTTTTAGACCTCAGATACAATAAAATACTTCCTTTAAAGGCATCAGGAGATTTTGTGGTTAACTTTTGTGGCAGCACCACAGGCGCTTTGGGCTGCAGCTCTGTGCAAACTGCACTATTATAATTAACACACCTGGCTTTTTATTGGTGAACATCACTTACCATTTCTTTGCACTGAAAATCTCACAAGCAAAGCTTGGTACTGCAAATCTCGGCTCCCTGGCACAGCAAACCACGCAGGGCAGGACAAAAGAATGAACAGTCCTGAATTAGATGCTGGCCATCTGAATAAAAACCCAAGGATCTGTTTTCATAATTAGGCCCAGTTATAGTGCTTTAAGGATTACTGCCAGAATCATGTCTCTCATCTCAGCCCAACACTTCGAAGTGTTTGGGTGCATATGTCTCATTTTACGTACTACCTCCTAATAATTTCAGGGAGGTTTAGATTTTTCAGTTCTGGGAGCCAATCCTTAACATAGTTTAAAAAACCCCAAAACATTTCTTCCATAATAGTACCAAGAATAAGAAAGGTTTCAGATCTAAACTGACTTCTAAAAGACCTGAGGGAGCAGGATACACCAGTAACCAGAGATGAGCTCAAAATGCACTTCTACCCACCCAAGCAATACGGCTTCTCTCTGTTCCTGTGCCTCTCCCGATCATAGCGGTACCCAGGGTAGCAAGTGCATAAGACTCGCCCAAAGTTATCCGTGCACTGCTGTTCACAGGGAGCTTCGGCACAGACATCATAGTCTAGAGAGAAAAAAAGCATGGTTAGGAAAAATACCAATGGCAGTAGCTTTGACAGCAAACATTTCACCTCTCTGCTAATTAATAAAGTCAACTTACATTATCTTTAAGTACTGGAGGAACCTAGAAGTAAAACATTCATGAGACATAAGTAAAAAATTGTATTAAAATTATAATTGCTAATTACAGCTTTATAGTAGTTAGACTATTTCCTGAAGACAGATTTTAAGCAAGGGTCACCTTCTCAGTTGGCAGAATTTAAGAATTCTTCTCATAGAAATATTAAATTACCCAAAAGTTTTTTGCTGTTTTCTTCCAGAAATCTTTAAGTGCTGATAGCAACATTTGCTATGCAGAATATTTTGAAACACTGTGAGGCTAACTGCCAAGTCCAGAAAGAAAGTGTATCGTAAGGAAAAGTTAATTAAAATTGCACAGTAATTGTTCAAAGTCAGATATAACCCTCTTACCAAAGAATACATTGTTACAAAACCATCATCGCTCTTAATAATAGTAATGTGGAGATTAGTGTACAATAAATTGCTGCTCGGGCTTGTCAGTGAAATCCCAAAAGACCAAAGTCCCTCTCTGAAACCCAAAGGAGGGCCAATCTGTTTCTGATTTCAGTGCTATGTAGCAGCAGAGCTGACATCCAGTGAATGGACACTGGAGCAAAACAGAGTCTGGATCTGGCCAGGGGCTGGATTTGGCCTGCAGTATCAGTCCAGTGGCAGGGCTGAGGGGAGGCAGGCAGCCCCCGGTTGTGGGTGCAAGGGCTTTGCTGCCATGGGGAATGCTCGCCGTGAGGAGATAGGAGCTGAAGCAGCGTCTAGTCTCAAAACCAACCCAGGCAAACTTTTCTGCAGGTTGATTTGTGGCCAAAAGCAAGTGGCAGTTTCTTCCATTATTTCAGAGGAACGTCATCTTGCACACAGGATCCATGTGGTCATCCCTGAGACCTTCCAGTGACAAGGTGTGACTGGGTACTGGAGGGCTACAGCAGAAATTATCCTGTCCCTGCCCCACTCCAAATATATCTAAACCAAACCCAACTGTTTCAATGGAGTTCCCAGCAATTTGCTGTGTTTCCATATATACAGTATAAAATAATTAAAACCCCAACTCATTATTGACTCACACTAATGATTAGCAGCTATCTCTGGGTGTGGTGATTTTTCCAAACAACTAAAATGAAAGCTAAACCACATTTGCTGTTCAAAGTATATAGAGCACATATGTGGCACCAGGCGTAAAAGTGACCATGTGCCAAGGTACAGAAAAACACTGAAAGAGACTTAACAAGCTGCTATATGTCACACCAGAGCCCCTTAGACCAAACAATACTATTGCAATGGTGCTAAGCATCTCCTCCCTTGTGCTGTCACCTTTTGAACAGCACGCATACTTTCCTTCCTTCTTACTTCACAGCTGTGTTGATTTTAATTCTTGTAGACTGCCCGCAGTGCCGTGGCGGTGAATGGCAGTGCTAGGACCCCCAGCAGTAACCAAGGTTGAATGGTGCAGAGCCTTGCACAACAATGGAAGAAAAATGTAGCCTTTGCCTTCAAGCACTGTCAGCCTGGGGGCTACTTTGGGCTTTTCAGGTGATGCTGGGGCTGTAAACTCCCATTATGTTTCGCACTACTAAATAGTGCCAAACATAAAGCATTAGAGGTGGTTCTTCTGGGCATGGTTGCAGTTTTCATTTTCCACTGAAATAAAATCAGATGGAGAACAAGATACTGTGCCCAGCAGTTAGATGAACATGCCTGCTCCTTAGCCAGCCTGCCCACACAGATGCTGGATTTGGCCTATG
>NW_009736874.1:0-1572 GCF_000703405.1 Apaloderma vittatum | reverse complement strand
CAGGCTCAGAATAGGGACAAAACAAGCTCTGTCCTTCCTGTGCTTCCACATAGAGATGTTCCCTAATAAAATCATAAAAACCAGCACTGCAAGGGCCCACTTCCCATCACAACCAGGATTAGCTTTGCATATGCCTTTCCTAACAGACGTTCATCTAACCTGTGCCTAGAAATCCCTGAGGGATGGAGATGCCCCGCCATGCAGTCTGTGCTCAAGATTAGATATACTTACAGAAACAGAGCTTATTACTCACATGTGATCCAAACTGCTCTTATAGCCACTTAAGAACATTATTTTTGTCTTCTTGGCCATGAAAAACACTTTACTTTCCCCTTTGCAGCAAGTTTTCACATACCTAAAAACTGTTATCACATCTCCCCTCAGCCTCCTTTTCTCTAGACTAAACAACACCGGTTCTTTTTAATCATCTCTCTTTTGCCATATTTCATGTACCTAGTCTTTAAATATGGTTTTCACATCCAACTTAGCTGAGCTCCATCAAGACCATTGCTTCATTTACTTTCATACAAAGCTAGGGAAGGGTCCAGGAGGTGAAAATCTCCCTGCTGGTGGTGTGACAATGCAGCATGGAAAGTTGTACCAAGGAAATTTCTGAAAAAGCACTGGAGAGGAAAGAGCATCTCTGATTAGTGTTTGCCTGTCATAGAGTATTTTGCTCTGAATTAATCCACAGTCAAGAAACTCGAGTAACAAACCAGGGGTAGGAAAGGTGCTCTCCAAAAGAAGCTGTTTCAGACTACATCTGTCCCAGCTTTACTACTGGTGATGTCATGAGACAGGGCCTGGTTGGGGCTTTAAGTCTCCAAAACAAAGAATAAGGACATTGTTCAGGAAGAAAGAGTGAGCAGCTTTTTTGGCCTGCTTCGCTGGTCAGGTGGAGCAGGAAAAGATGCTGCAGGGGGGAATCAGACACAAAAAGAAAACTCCTCTAAGTGTTTCCTGAGGATCATTGCTCCCTGCTCCTACAGCTGAAGCTCAGAATAAGAAGGTGAGCCCAAAGCTCACTGGATGAGATTCATCCTAGGGTGCCGAGGGAGCTGTCAGAAGAACTGGCTAAGCTGCTCTCTATCATTTATCATCGATTCTGGCTGACTGGGCAGGTCCCAGATGACTGGAGGTTGGCCAGTCTGACGCCCACCCATAAGAAGGACCAGAAGGAGGGTCTGGGGAACTATAGACCTGTCAGTCTGACCTTGGGGCCTGGCAAGGTTATGGAGCAGATCATACTGAGTGCCGTCAAGCGGCATGTGGAAGACAACCAGGGATCAGGCCCAGCCAACATGGGTTTAGGAAAGGAAGGTCCTGCCGGACCAATCTCATCTCCTTCTATGACTGGGTGACCCGTCTAATGGATGAGGGGAGGCTGTGGATGTGGTCTACCTCGATTTCAGCAAAGCCTTTGACAGTCTCCCACAGCATCCTCCTGGAAAACTGGCAGCCACGGCTTGGATGGGTGCACCCCTCGCTGGGTAAAAACTGGTTGGATGACTGGGCCCAGTGTGTGGTGGTGAATGGTGCTACATCCAGTTGGTGTCCGGTGACCAGTGGTGT
>NW_009736873.1:31329-35875 GCF_000703405.1 Apaloderma vittatum | reverse complement strand
GTTACCGGGCACCCCTTGGCTGCCCCGGGCCCACTCCTGTGTTTTAACTGCGTGTGCCTGTCCTCGGTCCTTTCCCCAGTTCTGCGAGGAGTTCAAGGAGAAGTGTCCCTTCTGTGTGGCCTGCGGGCTGAAGCTGGCGGAGAAGACGCAAATGGCCATCGTCCGGCACTTCGGCCTGCAGATCCTGGAGCACGTGGTCAAGTAAGGCAGCTCGTCCCGCCACCCACGCCTCCACAGCGGTGAAGGGTGTCGGCCTGCTGCCACGCCGCCGCTGGCATGGGTTCTACTCTCCTCCCAGTATTGCTTGCTTCCAGGAGGCAACTTTCAGGATGCAGAGAGTCTCTCCTGCAGCAGAGGAGGGCTGCCGGCCTGCTTTGTTTATATCCTCCTCTGTAAAAGAAGGAGAGGATAAAATAGCTTTCAGGCAGGTTGGGAAGGTTAATTCGCTGAGCTCTAAGGCACGCTGATACTGCAAGACGTGAGTAAGTGCGAAGGGTTTTCAGTAGGCCTTTGGAGCATTCTTTGTCATTAGCCTCATGTTAACAAAGAGGCTTTGTACTAGTTCAGCTCTGAGACTTTTCTCTCTGCTGCCTCGGCAGACCTGATGCTTTGTACTTTTGCTGCTGCTTCTCATGCCTGTCGACCTCCGTGGTGTACGCCCATTTGCCAACAGCACTTTTAACTCAGCTTATTCATTAAGTGATTGGGCACTGACAGAGTCAGTGAGCTGTTCTGTTTCTCTAGTTTAGGTAAAGGGATCACCAAGAATTAGGTCAGGGACTTTTATAAATGTTTTGACTTGGTGTTCTTTTTATTTCTCTCTTAATTTTTCCTTTCTTTTTTTTAAAAAAAAACTCTTTCACAGGTACCGCTGGAACAATATGCCTCGCCTAGATAAAGTTTATCTGAAGAACAATGTAATGGGCCTTATATCTAATGTGAGTACCTTCTACCTCCGACTGGTCTCTGAAATACGATTCTCTCACTTGGAGGTAGAAAATGGGAGCAAAAGATAGAAAGACTCCGGTTAATTAGCACAGAGGACCTGAATTCAATTCTGCATGTCATTACTTTCTTACTGTGCATCCCTGGATGTTCCTTTGCTTCTCTGCCTTGCAGTCAGGTCACTAACCATGTCACCTAATGTGACAGGAAATTGTGAGGCTTGTATAATATATATAAAGTACTTTTTCTTAGGATGAAATTCAGTAAATAGGATGTTCTTGTCATTTCCGAGAATACTGAAGTCGTTTTCTCTGTCATTGTGATTGCTTTTGTGACAAAGCGACCTTCTCTTGAAGAAAGTCTTTTTTGGTTCCCAGAGTTGACTAGCTGTGGGTGCTTGGGAGGGTAGGAGTATCATCCAGGGCAGCTCAGGTGAAGAACTGGCCAATGTCATGGTTTGTTTTGTTGTTTTTATTTTGTGTGCTTTAGAATATTTGCAGCCACTATGCTTCCCAGGTCAGAATTATAAATGTGTGATATTTGCCGTTTTGTATAACTCTGCCTCTCTTCTGTCACAGGGAACTCAAAGTATACTGGAGGAGGAAAGTCACATTAAGGATGTTTTGTCTCGCATTGTGGTGGAGATGATCAAGCGTGAATGGCCTCAGCACTGGCCTGACATGCTAAAGGAGCTGGATACCCTCTCCAAGCAAGGGGTATGAAACACACCCATCTGTTCTCTTCTGTTTGCTTCTACTATGGGTTTCAGTCTTTCATCATCCTGAGGAAAGCCTAAATCACTTATGGTCAGGTGAGGCAGGCTGATGGCGGACCCAAAAATCCCCATAATTTATCCTAGGAGGTGATTTTTGCAAAGAGAGGGCCATCCTCCTGTCTTTTTTCCCAAACTGTGGCTTGTGTCTTCATGCATGCTTGCGTTCTCCCTACATCTCTGACCTAGCCTATAGAGGTTTTATTGTTTGTGTTGTGCTGATGGAGTGTATTTAATTTTGGGACATCAGGAAACTCAGACGGAACTGGTGATGTTCATCCTCCTCCGTTTGGCAGAGGATGTGGTGACTTTTCAAACTCTGCCTACCCAGCGGCGACGAGATATCCAGCAAACCCTCACCCAGAACATGGAGAAGATCTTCAGCTTCCTCCTAACTACCCTGCAGCAGAACGTCAACAAGTACAGGCGCATGGTAAGGGCTCTTTTCCTTGGGTTCAGCCAGCGCTGGAGGCGTTTAGGAATTGGGGTGCAACTTGCAAGTTGCTGGGGAAGCAAGTGCAGAAACTGTGTGAAATCTGTTGTTGTCGCTGTGAGTTGGGATCGATGGGCTGTGGCCCGGGAAGCCGGTGCTGGTCAGAGAGACTGAACACACAAGGTTACTGAACAACACAAGGGTTAGTGTTGATAGTTTGGATTTGCTAGTGCCTTGAGCGGATACATGCCCATCCATACTGTTGGAGTGCTCTGCTGACAGCAGGGGTATTCGGCTTAGCAAAACGAAGGTGAGCTTCTGGCAGAAATTGGTAGGTTTGGGGTAGTCACACACAGTGGTAAAGAGTTGCCATCCTAGGCTTGCATCTGCTCTCTTATGCTGCAGTGGTGTCTTTGTGCTGATGCACCGGAATGAATGAGTTTTTGATGTCTCGGCGTTGTGTTTGGGCCTCTCTGGTCCTTTTCTCTGTGACCTCAGGTCAGGAAGCCCTTTGTCAAGTTGCGGTGAGGAATGTCCTTTCTGTTTGTGTGAAGGGTCTCATATTTCCTCGATTGTTTCCTAGAGTCAGAGGTATGCAGGTTGGTCAGGAGGGATGGCAAAGGCAAGTCTCTACCCCAGTCTGCTCCTCTGAGAAGGAAGTGCATCTGGGAGTGAAGCACAATTAAGAAACCAATCTATAAATAAGTTTATTAGGTGTCTCTTGTTCTTTTTTCTCCCATGAATTAGAATCCGGTTACACTAAATGTGAAACTGGGAGGCAGTGAAAAAAAACCCTCTCCAACCTGACTTCTATCCATTTTTCTGATGCACTGACAGGCTGAACAGAACTACATCTAATGCAGACAGTTCTCTGTGCAGTGGTGGGTGGGAGACCCTGGTGCATTTTGTAGTCTGGTTGAAATGCATTTCCAGGTAAGGTTTGACTTGCAGTGTTTGAGGCTCTGAAGTGCGGCTGTTTCTGCTAACGGTGGAATCTTTCTGATTGGCAAGGTTGGAGCACCCCAGGAGCAAGAAGCCCTCACCACTCCACAGGTTAGCAGATCTTTGGGATGTTTGTGCAGAGGGTAGATTCTGCGGGTTGGGTGTTCCCATCTGCACACAGACTGGGGGAGATGATGGACGGTTCCTCAAGACAACGATAATCTGCAGTGCTTATAAGTGTGCAGTTCTGTGGCTCAGTTGTTAAATGTTTGGGACGCAACCAGATTAAAATCATGGTTGGACGGAGTTTCCAAACTAGAACCTTGCAATGGAAAGAAACACTTGTGGTGTCTTTGCATCTGAAAAGCAAATCAAACCTGAGCATACAAGGGACTTGTTTGCCAAGCGGCGCATTGCTGCCACTAAGTATTTGGAACTGGGAGTTAGGCCATAAGCTGTTGCCCTGGCTCTCCCTCATGCTGCCTTTCTGACCACTGACAAATCATCTTTTTCCGACATCAATCTCAGTACATAAAAGCCACCAGCATCTTTCAAGAGTATGTCTTTTGGGTGTAAGATGCTATAAAAGGTCAGAAGTTTCTTTGGAAGCTTCCAGGAAGCAAAAAAATTCCTGTTCTTCTTGTCCCCTCTGTGTCCCTGGTGCCTGCTGACTGGCTTGTCATCTTTTGGATGGGAAGGAAATTACAGCTTGCAGTTTAAAGACCTGTTGTCTTACCTGTGGGGGATGGTGGGGGGCTGCAGAGGTGGTTTTGATTGCTGCAACAGCATCCAGAGGGAGAGACTGTGTTGCAGCCTCTCTCGCTAGAGAGCTACTCTGTGAAGCTGCTTCTGGCTGCATTCTCAAGAATACCTAAGCCTGCTGAGCAGTGGCTAGGCAGAAGTATGTGCTGCCGTTGCTCACTTACCATCTCTCATTTTCTTTTTCAGAAGACTGATCTGGCTCAGGAGCCAAAGGTGAGTGGAGCTACATGGGAGTTAGGGCAGAAGTCATTCTTAAGGCTGAGATTGCTTAGAACTAGGCTTTTCCCAGGCTTTGGAGTCTGCTCTCTGCAGGTCTCATTTGCAGATGGCTTTGTTCACCCATAGTACAAACTCCTTGAGAAGGGAGCAGTAGAGGGTGGCAGCAGGAGGGTCCAAGTCTCATTCTTTCAGAGTGGTTGCCAGTACTGTTAATGCCAGGAAGTGGACAGCTTTTGATGGGAATTGGTGTTTCTGGTGCTGACCTCTTGCCTCGTCTCTGTTCACAGGCCCAGGCAAACTGCCGCGTGGGCATAGCAGCACTCAACACCTTGGCTGGTTACATTGACTGGGTAGCCCTGAGCCACATCACAGCAGACAACTGCAAGCTCTTGGAGATGTTGTGTCTGCTTCTAAACGAGCCTGAGCTCCAAATAGGAGCAGCTGAATGTCTCCTGATTGCTGTCAGCAGGGAA
>NW_009736873.1:6067-31298 GCF_000703405.1 Apaloderma vittatum | reverse complement strand
CCTCCTCAACTCCTCTGGCTCCCCTTCATTTTCCTCTTATTCTCCTATATAGTTCTTTGGATTGAGCGATGATGTGTTTGCCCTTTTATTTTAAGAAACAAAATGCAGATTTCACTGCTTATGTTAATGCTATTTAGCATGGGTGTCATGCCATCAGCAACTATTGGGACCCTCTCCAACTTTGGCACCCACCTCCCCTCACAGTTTTAAAGCTGAAGATCCTCATTGATTTCCCACACACACACACTGTACAGCCATGAAATGGGAAATATTGTCACCGGCTGTGTCATCTGGCAGCTCAAAGAAATGACAGCAGGATCTAAATGGGTGATTTGACCCGTACATTCACAAGCAGCTGCCTCTAAGTAACTAGCCAGTCTGCTGTGAAGAAGAGTTAAAGTCTCGGGGTCAGTTTTGGGGTTTAAAGTTCCTGTAGTGGTATTGCTTGGGGAAATTTCTTTTTCTGTTCCTCAGGAACGCCTTAGATTTTTTGGCAAGTTCTTCCTGAAATAATCTGTGGCCTGTAAGCCCTTCCCCTGGTTGTTCTGTTCTCTTCTGTTCTGTTTGTTCCATTGAGCTAATTGCAGCATTTGGTGTATTTTACACATAGGGTAAGCTGGAAGATCGGAAACCTCTGATGGTCTTGTTTGGAGACGTTGCCATGCACTACATTCTCTCTGCTGCTCAGTGAGTACCATCCAGCTGCTGTAATGTCACACAAAACTGCATATAGTAAAGTGGCTTTGTAGATGTAATTTGCAACAGATATTGCTTCTTGACTACAGGAAGCTGGGCCTAGGTTAGGAGAGAACAAAATCATCCTGTCTTTTGCAAAACCTTAATAACTTCAAGTTTATTCAAATCCCATAATTGAAGGACAAAGTGATAGAAGTATCATAGCTTCCCCAGCTTTCTATTTTAGCTTGAAACAGACCAGCAGGGACTCTTTCAGAAGGGTGAGATTTTAAATGCCAGTAAAGCAGTTCTTGATAATGGCAGAAAAAATCTCACTGCAATAAAATGAAATAGCTCTAGTCCTCTTTTTGTCTGCAAGATAAGTACCAATATGCTTGTTCCCTACAGCGTGAGTAACTGTGATCTTTTTTGTTTGTTTGTTTTCCCCCCCTTCCCAGGACAGCAGATGGAGAAGGCCTGGTGGAGAAGCACTATGTTTTCTTGAAGAGACTTTGCCAAGTTTTGTGTGCATTGGGCAGCCAGCTATGTGCGTTACTAGTAAGTCTCTGCTAATACCACCGGCAACCCTGGTGAGGCTAGTTTTTGGGGCTGGGGGTGAGGCAACACTGATCTAAGGCAGGACCAGGGTTCTCTCTGCACATTTGGTATCTGTAGGGTTCTCTCCGCACGTTTGAAAAAGGCAGAAATGGCTCTACTTGCAAGTGGGGTAACTGTATCCTAGCAAGTCACAGGAACGGAGAATGGAGAGGGACCCTGACTGATTCCAGGCCTCTGCTGTCATCAAGAATCATCTCCTGTAACCTCTGTAAAATGCTCAGGCTTCATTGAGAATTGGTCATTTCTTGTGCTGTCTCCTGCTACAGAAAAAACTCCAGGAAGTTACTTTGTGTTTAGGAGCCTTTTAAATTTCCTTATTAATTTTAACTTAAAGAGAGTATGCCTGCTTGTTCTTGTACGAAGATTGACTCACGCTGAAGAAGGAAACGGGTTTTGTTTCGGCTGTTCACCTTTTCAGTGCTTGGTGTCAATGCTGAGATGAAGATGCATGTGGATGCTTTGTGTGCCATGCTGGGTGCTGAATTCCCACTCCCTCCATTCAGCACAGTGCTTCTTCAGCAAAGGAGGCAGACTGACTGAGAGATGCTGTTTGTGGGGAGACTTGTACAGGCAGCCAGCCTGTACCAGTGCTACAGCAAAGTAAATTGTCACAGGGAGGGAAGAAAAAAACAAACCCTTTGAGAATTTATCCCTGACAAGAATGGACAGCAAACAAAGGGCATGTCATTGCTTTCAGTGACTTCACTTGCCATTAGGCAGTGGGAGCTGTTAGTCTGTGATGAAGTAATGAGATGAGGATTTGAGTCTGCTCCAGATTCACTCAGGACAGGTGACAGTAAGCTGTAGTGCTTCAAAACAGGGGTCTTGAGGACATGGTTAGTGAGGAATCGCGAAACCTTGAATTTATAGTGTAGAGTAAAACTTATTTTCCTGACAAACTTCCTAGAAAGTTACTGGTAAGAAACATCCATATGTTAAATGCAGGAAACATTTGGAGTGATGAGTGTGAAATCATCTGGGTGTATTTGCTTGTGAAATTCTGCAGCCTGCACCTGCAAATTGCTCCACTTCAGTTCTGTTGGGTGGGCTTGACTCAACAGAAGTAAAATTGTGATTTGTGACAGCAGCAGCAGCTGTTATGAATTTCGTTTTAATGAAACTCCAGTGTCTGAGAAGTCACACTTCCATAGAATCGTAGAATTGTTTACATTGGAAAAGACCTTTTAAGATCATTGAGTCTGGCTTTTTTCGCTTCAGTAAAGGGTGGTGCTATCTCCTGTTCCCCCAGGCTGGTCAGAAGAACTTGCTACTCCTCCTCAGGCTATACTGTTCTCAGCAAAAAAAACCACAACAAACCAAGAGTTGTTCAGTGTTTTCGTCTCTGGTCTTTTACAGCATATGGCCTTGCAACGCAGTGCTCCTGCTTTACCCAGAGACATATCACTTGTGGGCCCAGCATGACACAGAGTTAGTGTTTTGTCTGAAATTGTTTGTCTTCCAAACAGGGCTCAGAGTCTGATGTGGAAACACCAGCCAACTTTGGAAAATACCTTGACTCGTTTTTAGCCTTCACAACCCACCCGAGCCAGGTACGTTGTAAAGGGCTGAAAGTCTCATATATGTGTATGTAAGCATGTGTGAATGCATAATTGAGCTAACTTATAGAAGACTGCAGAACTTCATCAGCCACGTATTATTCTCCAGGCTCTTCCTTACAGCTGAAGACCTGGAAGGCAGAGTGGTTTCTTCTCCATTACGGCCCCTTTAGGAACAGTGCCTGACAGAGAGGTGCTGAGTAGGAAGTGCAGAGTTTGGTCAGCCCTAATATTTACTTGGACACTTCTGGTCTTCTGGAATTTTGGGTTGTGCTGGCAAGGTGCCTTGGCCTCAACTGAACAGTCAATGTAATATGCTGTTGCCTTCTGATAGCAACACTTAACATTAGGAGTGAAGTTTGCATCATTGAAATCCTCAGTTCTTTCCCTCAGTTTCTGCGCTCCTCCACCCAGATCACATGGGGAGCTCTCTTTCGGCATGAAGTTCTGTCTCGAGACCCCTTGTTGCTGGCAATGATTCCCAAGTATCTCCGTGCATCTATGACCAACCTAGTGAAGGTATGTAGGAACTGCAGCCAGGTGGGTGTGAGAAGGTGCCTAGGTGACCATGAGTTGTGGGGGAGGAACTACATTTTTATTGTGTCTGCCAGAGACATGATCTCCAGGCCACTGAACAACTAGATCTGTCTCAACATTTTAGTGTCTGCTCTTTGCCTTCAGTCTCCATCTCCTTGCAGCTGGTGTTTAGCTGGATGGGACTTCCCTTCCTTCCCGACTGTGGTGGTTTTACCCTGGCTGGAGGCTCTCTGCCCCTCAAAGCCACTCTCTCACTCCCCTCAGCTAAACAGGAGAGAGAAAATATAATGGAATGTACCAATTACCGTCACAGACAAAACATACTCTACTTGGGGAATTAATTTATTACCAATCAGAGCAGGTCGATGAGAAATAAAAGCAAACCTTAAAAACACTTTTCCTCCCTGCCCTCCCTTCTTCCTGAGCTTAGCTGTGTTCCCCATTTCTCCACCTCCTTCCCCTGAGCGGTGCAGAAGGATGGGAAATGAGGGTTGCAGTCAGTTCATTAGATGTCTCTGCCGCTCCTTCCTCTTTAGTATTAGGACTCACACTGTTCCCCTGCTCCAGTGTGGGGTCATTCCCACGGGAGACAGTTCTTCACAAACTGCTACAGTGTGGATTCTTTACATGGGGTGCAGTCCTTCAGGAACAGCCTGCTCTAGCATGGGTCCCCCATGAGGTCACAAGTCCTGCCAGCAAATCTGCTCCAGGGTGAGCTCCTCTCTCCATGGGTCCTGCCAGGAGACAGCCTTCCCATGGAGTCATGGCCTCCTTCAAGCATCCACCAGCTCTGGCATGGGATCCTCCATGGGCTGCAGGTGGACGTCTGCTCCACCGTTAATTTATGTGGGGTGCAGGGGGAAAACTTGCCTCACCATGGTCTTTATCATGGGCTGCAGAGGAATCTCTGTTCTGGCACCTGGAGCACCTCCTCCCCCTCCTCCTTCACTGACCTTGGTGTCTGCAGAGTTGTTTCAAATTCCCACTTCTCTCTCTGGCTCCAGTAAGTCTGGCACAGTAACTTCTTTTTCCCATTTCTTCAATATGTTATTCCAGTCGTGCTGCCACTGTCTGTCATGGGCTCGGCCTTGGCCATTTCAGAGCTGGCTGGCATTGGCTGTGTCAGAAATGGGGGAAGCTTCTAGCAGCTTCTCACAGAAGCCACCCCTGCAGCCCCACCTGCTACCAAAACCTTGCCGCACAGACTCAGTACACTGATGTTACCTGCTCTGTCTCCAGGTGGGCTTTCCCTCTAAAACAGACAGCCCCAGTTGTGAATACTCCCGCTTTGATTTTGACAGCGATGAGGACTTCAACGCCTTCTTCAACTGTAAGTTACCATCATCCTGTGTGGACGCTGTTGTCAGTGCCTTTCCTTACTTTCAGTTGCTGGCTGAGCTCGGAGCCTACCGTTTCGGCTTGGCAGCTTCCATTTGTGTCTTGACTCTTTCAGACTGGGTCTTGGAGTTAAATCATTGTAGGATTTTCCTGTGGTGGCTCAGGCATTTCATTTTATTTACTTTTTGCTACTATTTTGCTTGCTGGCCAGGTAGGTGGCCTAGTAACATTTGCTACCTAGTGTCAATGAAAATGTGCCTCTTGGTCATCTGGAGGAGGAAATGTAACAGCCCAGAGTCCTGCTCAGGTTCGGAGACAAAGGCAACGAAAGACTTTAAATGTCATTCCAGTAAGAAAATCTGTCTTGGCCTTGCTGAGAAGCTTCTGGTTCAGTACGAATAGGTAGGGTTGAGCAATTAAAATAGCCACATGTAATCATGATCTTAAACCAGCAAACAGGAAACTCTGGGTATTAATAATTTTATTTTTCCTTTCTTTGTGTTTTTTACTTCCCAAAACTGAGGCTGATTGTCACTGGCTGGTATAATTTGGTACTCACTAGGTGGCTGGGATATTACTTACGTTCTTACTTTTTACATTTATGTTTGAAGATTTTAAGTGTTGCAATTTTTTTATTGCTTATTAGGTAGCTTATTTTTAACTTAGTGTAATAAATCTGTTTGTGTGGAAATGAAAAAGTAGCTAAATTCACAAAGTCAAAATTTGAAGTTGTTTTAGGGAGTTAAATTATATTGAAAGTATTACATATCATCATATAAGAAAATGCAGCTGATTTGAACACACAAAATAAAATTACTTGATAGAACAACTTCTTTAAACAATGCAAGTTGCATCTGTCGTCAGCAGAGCTGATTCTTTTATGTGGTCGTGTATTGGAACATTTTTGGAACAAACAAACTTTCTGTTCTGTACTTTGCTTTTTGAAATTGAAAATAAGATTTCTTTTTTTGGTATTATTTTTTTGAGATTGAATTAGTTTGTCAGCCTAGAATCTGAATGGATTTAAGTTGAATAATCTAGAAAAAATGTGTTTAGCTGAAGGAAGTGGTAGTTACCAAATGCTTGTTCTCTATCTCAATATCTCAAAGTCTTTTGTAAACAGCAAGCATGTATAGCTTGAAGATTTTTTTTTTTAATGAAAAACAGAGGCTTAATTGTAGTAAATCTGGATTTAGCATAGACTTTCATAATTCATACTGCATTTTAATTACACTTCTTAAAATGTTAACCCATCATTTTTTAGTCCATTTAAATTGCTTCCAAAATTGCCCATCCTGTTACACATAGTTTACTGACTGTACCTGAGCTTACTATACGGCTATTGCCAGAGCGTCAGTCCAAAATGTTCCCAAGTCTGCAGAGTTGCAGGTGAGCTTTGGGGAAGGGCGCATTTGCAACATCAGCTTGTTGCATGGCCTCTCATTTTTCACTGCAGCTTTCCGAGCGCAGCAAGGAGAGGTGATGAGGATGGCTTGTCGTCTGGACCCTCGCACAGGCTTCCAAATGGCTGGTGAATGGCTAAAGTACCAGCTCACAGCTCCTGTTGATACTGGACCCATGAACTGTAAGTTACCTGGAAAAAAAAATAGAGATAAGGGATGTTTTGGGTTTTTTTTCAAGCCAAGAAGAAACTTTTTTCCCTTTCTTTTCTGTCTCTTCCTTTTTTTTTTTTTTTTTTTTTTTTTGGTAAGAGGAAGCCGGTATGACTAAGTTTTCAGTCTTTTAAGGTCTTTACAAGTTGAAAACAAAATCAAATCAAACCTACCACAAATTGAACTCTTTGCAGTCTTTGTGAAATAGCTAATGTAAAACCCCCAGTTCCTTCTTTCCATCCCCCAGATCCATCTGCAAAACAGATGCAGCTTCCCCTCTGATACAGTTTTAAAGCTATTTGGGCCTTACTATGTCTGTAACATATTGCTTATTTTTGTCCAGGAAGTTCTGCCTGTCTAGCAGACCCCTATGTCAATCACTTTGCTTTCCTCATGTGAAGGAAGACTTGGTGCTCTGCCAACTCACTCCGAGGGCAGCCCTGCCTGCAGTGCTGCGTCTCCACATGTGGTCTCCCTCCTTTTCTTTTCCCTTCTGTGATTTATTGGTGTTGCTCCCTGTAGTATCTCAAGGGTCAGGCTTATGTCTCGGGAGCCTTCACCTGAATGAGGTAAATCCCGTGGGAGGACCTTAATTGCTTCAGGTGCAGCCCTGCAGGCATCTGCAGGGAGAGCTGTGTGACTGAAATGCTTGTGAGTACAAAGATGTTGCAGCAGCGCAGGAGCTTACCAGCCTGCTGTTGTGCATGTGAGGAGGAGCATGGTGAGAGCTCCAGTATTCTCTTCTTTCAGCTAAAACAGGCGAAGGTCTCTGCTCCATCTTCTCTCCATCCTTTGTGCAGTGGGATGCCATGACCTTCTTCTCTGAGAGCGTCATCAGCCAGATGTTTCGAACCCTGGATAAAGACGTATGTGTATCAGATTCTCTTGCCTGCTCTTCTGGCTAGTTCTAGGTCGACATGAGTTGGTTTTTCAGCTGTGTTGTCCTTGAAAGGTTTGTAGTGACTGCAAAAACCCAGATGGTTTGGTGAGTGATTCTCATGAGGAATAGTGACTTCTTTTTAGATGGGACCAAACTCATACTGTCTTACTCAAAGGCACGTCTGAGTTCTGGACACTATGCCATGAGAAGTCACAGGAGAGCACTTGAGTGGCCTTCTAGAGAAGGACTGCTTAGGCAGAAATTTCCTAAGTCTGTTCTAATCCCCTGATTAGTTTGGGGGTTTTAATTTAATTATTTTTTTAAACTTTTAACTAAATGAGAGAAACTCGGGAAGTAGGAGATCGGATGCAGTTTCTCTCTGCTTTTTGTTCAACAGCAGATGAATCAGAAGGAAAGGTTTATTTTCTGTCTGATGTACACTGATTGGATTTCTGTATTAGATTTGGCTGCTCATGCACTTCATATTTCATCATTCTAATCACAGTAGCAAAATTATATGGGTTGATATAGTTGACTGTGCTGAGCAGATTCCATGCTGGACCAAGAGGAGAATCGAGAGAGGAAAATTGCCTTTCCTGGAGATGCAAGCAATAGCGTGGGGACTTGAGAAAGATGTCTCAAGACTGCCTTGCCAACAATGGCAGTGCTGCCATCCTCTTTCTCTCGGCAAGTGCGTGTAGCACACAGTTAAACTGAGGCTCTTACCGCTTCTCTTTTCTGCTTTGAGAACAGCCGAGAGGCCTGATGTGATAGCAGCAGCTCTGTGGCGTAGATCTAGGAGTTGTAGGCTGTGTGCAACAGGCTGAAGCACTGATCGTTGCCTCATTTTTTACTTTCCTCCTTCTTTCCCTTTGCTGCCTTTTAGGAAATCCCAGTGAATGATGGCATAGATCTGCTCCAGCTTGTCCTTAATTTTGAAACAAAAGATCCTCTCATCCTGTCCTGTGTGCTCACCAACGTCTCTGCTCTCTTCCCATTTGTCACTTACCGACCAGAATACCTACTGCAAGTACTTTCCAAGGTAGGTACTTGCAGACCCTGCTGAAATCAGGTGGGTTTTTTGTGGTGCAAGGCCCTTGTACTAAACTGCGGAAGTTAATCCTCTTGGCGTTACTGTCAAGAAAGGGCTGTCCTTTGTGTTAAAGGTGGGAAAAGCCAAGGCTGAGTCTCATCCGAGAAGAAACAGTGTCAAATAACACAATTTTTGCAGTACATAACCTTAAATTGTAACATTAAGTGCATGCTCTGGCCAGTAAACACCAGGTTTTATTTCAAGGCCTCCCTGTGCTGATCATTCATTTTTGCACTTAGTCAAGGATTCTTCCTTGACTTTAGTAAAATTGCACTAAAGTTTTATGATCTGTTCCTTGAGCTCAAAATAGACATGAGTGCTAGATATTAACAAATTATCTGAGTTTTTGGATTTTTCCTCCCTTTTCTCACAGCTATTTTCTTCGGTTACCTTCGAAGTTATAGAAGAAAGCAAGGTATGTCTGAATTATTGCCTGCTAATGAGCTATGACAGTTGGATGAAATTGTATTTGAGAGGACGCTGAGTTTGAATACTCTGCTGTAGTAGGTTTCTTAAGTATAGTCCTGCTCCTAGAAAGGGCTGGGGAGTAGAGATACAACTGGTGTCTTCTTGGTGGACGTAGCCTAATAAGCTTTGGCTCACAGAAGGCCACAGACGTGGCTTAAGGTGAGTTCACTTAGTCCCCCGATCTGTGCTGGCTTTCCTGACAGTGAAATCCCTTCATTAGCTGTGGGTAATTATCAGTAGCTCGTGCATGGGTGGCTGTGACAGATAGCTGTAAAGCCAGCAGCTACCCAGAGAGTGCTTGGAGTCTTGGAGTAGTGAGTAAGATCCACGGCACCCTCGCTCCTGGAGTACAGCTTGTTCAAATGGGGGCTTCTTGAGTTGGCTACGGCTCCAGAGGAAATTTGATTGTTGCACGATTGATTGTGGTGGGAAGGGTGTGGAAATGCTGTTTTTGCTCTGTACTCAAGAGTGCAGAGAAATGTATGTAATGCATTTGTCTCTTGAAGATACCCTGCATTTGTCTGAACTTTTCTTTTGTTGCATTGAAGTTTGTTATGTCTGTCCAGGCTCCTAGAACTAGAGCAGTGAAGAATGTGAGAAGGCATGCATGCTCCTCAATCATAAAGATGTGTCGAGATTATCCTCAGCTTGTCCTGGTATGTAAATGCAACCCTGTCACGAGGAGTCTTGCCTCAATTCCAGTTGGATTTTGTGGGATCTTCAGCTTCCTTGGCTTGAGCTTCTGTTTTTCCTCTAATAAGAAAAGTTACTGCTGTGCAAATGGCAAAGGTTTTTTATTCCGTGTGTCTTCTTTCTTCCCCCCCACCCCCTGAAAAACTTTCTGGCTGAAGATTTGAGTTGTAGAGTGATGACTTAAATGAGAAGGTGATGCAAATGCAAAGAGGATGAGGAGAAGAATGGAAGCAGCACTAGGTTCATTTTATGGGAATGTTTGCTAAATTTCTATTTTATCACTTGTGGTAGTTTAAACTGATTCCTTAGCTGAAGATGCTAGCAATTACTAATCTCCAGACTTTGTTCTGTTACTTAACAGAATGTAGGAGCAAGAGGAAAGTATTTCTTTTCTGAATTAGCTTGAGAAGACTAAAAAAAACAAAACAAAAATGTTTAAGATCTTGGGCTAGTGTTTTGTTTGGTTTTGCTGAACTAAACATCCTGCATGACACATGCACAGCTCTGAACTCCTTTCTTTAGTGGTGTTTGTGTGCAGTGGATTTAGGATTATGGGAGCACCATAGGACATTGCTAGTTTAAATGAAGACTTTTTTAGGATGCTAATTAAGGTAATTTAGGGGTTCCATTCTGCATTCTGCAATAGCTGCTGAGAACCAGCAGGACTGTTTTTGACCCACTCTACTGGTCCTTGAACTTCAACTCCCCCTTTCCTATGGCCAGCCGGGTGTCCTCATTGGAAGAGCCAAGGGCCTAGAACTGCCCCAAAATATATTTAGATGATTTTGCTCAGGGGCATTCTTGCTAATGCTTACAGAAAGTTACCAGAAGACATGCTTGTGACTAGAGTGGTGGAGGAAACTCTGCAGTTCCTGTGGAGGTAGTGATAACCATGTGAGTCATTATCAACCTAGTTGTGAGCAAAGAGATGGAAGAGTGCTAAATTTGGCACTTTGGAGCCAAAGGAGTGACGTACTTTCTGTGAGCCAGTAAAAACACCAGACCTATGTTGAGGTGTGACACTGCTGTAAGGGGTGACTGCCTAGAGGAGAGAGATTTCTTCTGCTTATTTTAGTCATTCTAGTGACTAAAGTAAACTGGATGCAGGATGATGATAGGAGTAAAAGAGGTTATTTTAGACTGAACGCTCCGAGAAATTTGAGAATGAGGAGTTGGCTGTGTGGAGAAAAGGTAACTTAGATGTGCTTCTCCAGCCATTCTGCATAGTACGCTACAACCCACCTCTGCCTTCCCCAGTGGCCCTTCTTCACACAAAATGTGTGACGCTGTTCTACTTGGATGTGTTTTCTAGCCAAACTTTGAGATGTTGTACAACCACGTGAAGCAGTTGCTCTCCAATGAGCTACTCCTGACGCAGATGGAGAAGTGTGCTCTTATGGAGGCCCTTGTCCTCATCAGCAACCAGTTCAAGGACTATGAGCGGCAGAAAGCTTTCCTGGAGGAGCTCATGGCTCCTGTTGCTGGCTTATGGCTTTCGCCAGAGATGCAGAGGTATGGATCCTTCTTCTGAGCTTTGAGCTGGAGGTGTTGCAGAGGGAATGTTGTGCCCAATGAGGGAATCTGCAAATCACATGAGGGTGGTGGGGAGCCTGGGGACCTCTTGTGGTCTGGGCACTCATGGTGGTCATAGCTCTCATGTTCAAAGCATTTGCAGAAAATGAGAAAATATCTCTTTTCTCACTTCCAGGAGAAGCGAGGAAGCTGAGCTCTCCTTACCAAAGCTGAGGTGTCCTGCAGGCCTGGGCAACTGGGCATGCATCAGCATTTTCCCCGCAGGGCTATCTTCCTAGATTCTGAGGTTTTAAGTCCCTGTAGCCCAAGAGAACTGGAGATGTTTGGAGACTGCACACACCTCTGGTGCTTTTAATCATTTTCCTCCCAGCTAGTCTCCATAGCCTGCTTTATATTTGGTGTGATGTTTATTGCCAGTGCGAATCTCTACTCAAATTCCCTGGTACAAACAATAATCCCCATTGCTGTCTTTTGCTGCTTCCAGAGTCCTCTCAGATCCTGAAGCCTTTATTTCCTACGTGGGTGCAGACAACAAAATTGCTGATCCAGTGTTGGAAGATCCTAGTGGCCTGAATCGCTCTAGAGTAAGTATCATTACCAGGAGAGGTGTAATCCTTAATGAGATGGGACTTGCCTCCTTCCATCCCCCATTTCTGTGGCGATTACACACAAGATCTCTCCTGATCTTCTGTCTCTTTAGGGTGCAGATCAGTAGGTTTTTCACATTGCGGAGTAACAGGCTGGCTTTTGCCTCTAAGCTGCAGTAATGAGCATGTAGGCAGTGCAAAGGCAAATTATTTGGTAGCGAGGCACCCTATTCCCAACTCTGTGTAGTGGAATTTGCTTTTGGAGAAACGGTTGGTTTACATGATTTTTAAAAATATGATGCAGTGAGTTGTGCCTTTTGAGCCAGGCAATATGGAAAGTGTCATGCTGAGACTGCAGCATGGAATATATTTAAAATTTATCCAAGGAGATTCATGTTGCTTGAGTTCTTAGTGAAATGTCTTTACTTCTGGGACAGACTGCACATGCAGTTGCTGTCTTTAGATCCGTAGAAGATGGTGAAATGCAGTCCCTAGAGCTGTGCTTGTGATTTGGGACTAATTCATCCCTGTGTCATCACAGATCTCTACATCTGTCCCAGCATGTGAAAGAGATAAGGACCTGATGGTGTAGACCTTCACTTTTGGAGGCCAACTACCTGGGTGTTGCATACTCATGAAACCATATGCCTTGATACTTTGTCTTATTGCGAGTTCCTAGGCCCTCCTGCCATGGCCAAGGGTCACTGAAGATCACTGTAGCACGATCAATTGCTCCATTTCTTAGTTGCAAACTCACCAGTTTGTTGCTGTCACCAGATCAGGCTCACTGTAGAGCGTTGTCTTCGAGATGGGGTGATGGTGGGTTTCTCCAAAAACCGATTTGTTCAGGTTGTGCTCTGGCTAAGAAACACTTTCTCCACATCTCTTGCTGCAGATAAGCTTTTGTGTGTACACCATTCTGGGAGTTGTGAAACGAGCTCGTTGGCCTGCTACTACTGAAGAGGCAAAAGCTGGAGGATTCTTGCTGGGATACATGCCCAGTGGAAGTCCAATCTACCGTAATCCCTGCACTGAGCAGGTCCTGAAGCTTCTTGACAATTTACTTGCTCTTATAAGGTGGGTCAGGTTGACTTGAAATCCTTTATGTTGACTTAAGAATCTCTGAAAGCCAGACTGTGATAAATACATGGAATGCTCAGAGCATGTTCTCCCAGTGAAGCCAGTGGGAACACAGGCTGGTGCAGGTGCCCGAGTACTGTTCCTGACTGTTCACAGTGGGGAATGGCACTGGGCACTGGAGCCTTTTGAATGTTCATTGGCCTGACCTACAAGAGTCCATTAAAGCCAATGGGAGCTTGGTCTGGGGTTGCCTCCCCCACCTCCACTGCTGTAAATCTGCCACCCAGTTAATCATTTCTCAGCTAACATCTCTACTCTGCCCTCAGCCCCTACAAGGCCACCTCTCCAGTCACCACCAGGGCAGTCCCAGCTCTCATCGCATCCTGTTTGCGTTGTTCTCTCTTCAGTGTTAAATTAAGCTGGTTGTGCTGAACTTCAACACCAGCTTCCTGAAGCACTGTCTGCTACTGAAAACAGTGGATGCATACTCTCGGGCTGTTGCTACCTTGCAGTGCCTCTCAGCATGTCACTCGTGTTGTGTACGTCTGGGGCAGCAAGAGGAGGGAGCAAGAAAAGGCAGAAAAGGGGAATCCTGAGTAACACTGTTCTCAGAATTGTAAAGGCGTGATCTCTCTCAGGGTAACAGCTGACACAGGGATTTTGCCAGGTTTGTGGGGCAATTTTGTGAGCTAACACGATGTGTTATGTCCTTGAAAACTTTGTCTTTGGCAGGAGCCTGTTGGGAAAGAGCATTTTCAGATCCACTTCAATTTTCCAGCTCCCAGGTCTGTGAGGAAAGGGGCCCTACTAACTACTCAAGCTCTGTCTAATCAGGTGTGTGTGGTAGTTGCTGAGCTCCAGACTGTGCTGCTTCCAGTGAGAAGCAACATGCTGGACTGACAGGACAAGCACACACTGTCTTGGCCCACCCCGTAGCTCTGCTTCTCATCGCAAAGGTCTGTGTAGCGCAGTGGGTGATACTTGGGCCAGTGAGCAGGGTGATGGCAGGTTATGGCTGCGGACTTGTGCTTGAGGTGGTTTTGCCTTTTATCCTGGAAGACTGAAGATCCTAACTTTTGGGAGAGGTTAGGTAGAGGTAGCTACGTGTCATTTCTTCCAGATCCTGGAGCATGCTCCATACTGTAGGAGACCAACTAAACCAGTGCCCAAGGTCTGAACAGGCTGCATCAGACAGACTTCTTGCCTGTGCAATTGCTGTTCTTGCCAGAGCTTACCATTATTACAAACACTTGGGATTTCTGTTAGAAAAACCTAGGAGGCTATTGTCAAACTCTGTCCCTACCTGTAAAGAAGCAGGAATTCTGTGTCTGCTTGTTTACCACTGCCAGGAAGACATGAGCTATGTTCTTTTGCCAGTTAGTCTCCATCTACATAAAGGAAGAGGGTCACAGGCTGTTTTTTGAGATAATGCATCTGTGTTGTTCAAGTATTTCCCCTGCAGACCAATATCTTTTCTGAGCATGTGGTAGTAATGTACATGGAGTGGCCTGTACTTCACTTGGAGATATCCAGGCTTTTCTTAAGGCTGGATACTCGAACAAGAACAAGGGAATGATGTATTAAGAGCAGTAGATCCTCTACCTTGCACCTTTCCTGGCTGCTGCTGGATGTAGAGGCCTCTGTGTGTGACAACAGCAGTTGTGATAGTTGTTCAGTGCAAACCATTAATGATGCTTATATCTTTCTGGAGAAGTTGGAGCTTGTGCTGTGGAGCTTCTGGTGTGTTTTTTGTGGGCTTGAGTGCCTTTCCCATGTACTGCTTCCTCAGGCCCTCTTTTAATATGGATTACAGAAGAGAATATGAGATCTGTAGGAGCCTGTCAGTGGCTAGGAAGTACAGGACATGAGGAAGGCTGGCTGGCAGAAAAGCTGCCAGTGTTGAGGGTGGCTTCAGAAACGCAGTCGCATTTCTGCGTGGGGATGGGTGCTTCTCTCGGCTCTGTGCCCTTAGGCAGATTTCTCTGGGGATAAGCAAGGTCCAGTGTAGCTCATGTGCTTGTGCAGGAAGCAGATGCGTAAGTTTTCACGGATTCTTTTGGTTACTGTAGGAGCAGCATGGATCCAACTGAGCAGCTGAATTGAGCACCAAGTCAGGTACCAGTATGCCAAAAAAGAGGGTGTTTTGTAGGCTGAGCAGATGCGTCTGTTGCTCTCTGGATAGTGTGGCATTCTTCTGCTGTGTTTGCAGACAGCAGCGAAAGTTGTTAAGCCATTGGGTCTTTGCCAGGGTAAGTAGCTTGAAGCATGGATGAGACTTAAGAGCTGAAGGATTGAGAAGGAGTCCACAGGGAGAAATCAGGTAGTTTTGAGTGGCATCTTTTTGTGCCTACCTCTATTTGTCTCTATCTTGGTACCTGTATTTGCCAAATTATTTTGAGGTTGCTCTGTTAATCACTTAACAGCTTTCTGAGTGACCATTCTGTCCTCCGTGGGTACTGTATTTATCTAGGTGCTTTCTAGCTTCTGGCTTAAGTTGTTCTCTCCTGAATTTAAACCCAAATTATGATCTCCAGCCACCTTTAGAAAAAGGTGCCTTTCTAGAGTTGGTAGATGCATGAACTGATTGGCACAGCACCTTTACTGTGATGGAATTTGCTCATGTTTTGTTACAAATGAACTGGTCAGGCTCAGCAGATGTTTTGCGTGGACAAAAGCTTTTTTGGAACTCCTCTTGACGAGATGCTGATATATCACCAAGGCCTTAATGCTGGTGAAAGAATTGTTGGATGGACATGAGTAGTGTGGGCATTTTCATTGTAGATGGCTCCAGTTTTGGATAAAGATTCCTCAGGCATGGACTGTCCTAAAGGGCTCATCTTCTGGCCTTCAAGCCCATGTCTCTAGACATCAAACACTTTCCAGCAGAGCTGTGACCATCGCTGAAAATCCCCCAAGTCCTGCCATATTCTTTGCTTGGCTTTTCTGATGCATAAATGTCTCTTGAGTTTTCTTTTTCCCATGTTCCTCCTGTGTGTGGGATGTCCAGGAGTGCTACTCGCTGCCAAGAGTCTCAGTTGGAACATGCCTAGGGATTACTTCTTCATCATGTATGTGGGCTGTTGGATACTTTTTTTTAACTCCCATGGGGAGCAGCTGATTTAGCCGTTTTCTGTCCTTTACCACTGGGACCTTGCTAAAGTATTAATTAGGAGATTGGTCTGCAAGTGAACGTCTGCCCTCCCAGCTGTCAACCTTCAGAAAATACTCCAAGAACTCTGAAACAACTAAGGATCGTGACAGTTTCAGGATATGACTGTCTGGCTCCTCCTGCTGGGGTTAGAGCAGTGGGATTTCAAGGTTTACTACCAGTTCCGCAATCCTTGGGTTCACCTCACTGCTCTTCTGTCCAGCATGAGGCAAAGCCAGCACTGGCATGGAGCTGGCAAGAGATATTCAAGAGGAAGTGATTTTAGTAGACAGGTGTCAGGGTAGCCTTAAGCAGAAATGCACAGGTTTTTGAGTCAGTGAAACATTATCCAAACTTTTGTAGAGGCTGGGTTGCTCTCTGGCCCATCTTGGAGAAGTAAAACCAGCTTGTGCTCCCTTTGAGGCCTGTTGCATGGTGTTAGATCCAGCCCAGAATGAGAGTATGAGTCGTTAAGAGTCATTTGTTTAGCTCTCTCTTATGAAACTTACATACTTGCCTTCCTCACGTGCAGTGAGCAGGAAAGTATTAAACACTTGCAGAGAGAAATGAGATAGTTGCCATTTCGGAACTAACTCAGGCTCTCTGCAAACTCAGGCAGATGTCACTGCATCAGGGTTGCCAGGATTGTGAACATAGACCTTCCAAAAAAAAATCTCAAAAATCATTAAGACATGAGTGAAAGCTGAGACTCTGGAGAACATTCTGAGGTCTGTCCGTGCTCCCTTCCCCCAGCCATTCCCATGTACCCCCCTGCTTTGGGAAATGCTGCTCTAGGGGGAGATACTGAGTTGCCCTTGATCACCTCTAGCAGCAGGTACAATGGCATTGCAGTTTTGGCGGAGGCTGCAGGATTTGTGCTGTGTGCAGCTGGCGACACCCAGAGTGGAGGTCTGAGGTCTCAAAGGAGAGAGGTAGGTGAGAGAGACACCCCCTGCCAAATCCAGCTCTAAGTGTCAGTACCCTGGCTAGGAGGAGGCCCATTTTGGCCTGGATGGCAAGAACCGGCCACCTGTGGCTGAATTGGTGTCCCTCACAGAGAGCTGATCATGGCCGCCTCTCGATGACGCGGAGTTGTTCCCAGCTGGATGTCTTGTCCAGGGGGCACGTGTGTCTGCCACGAGTAACATCTGATCGGACTGATGTTCTCCCTAGAGTCCCTCCAATGCCACCTGCCATTCTGGGGACTGTGACCCATCCCTGGGGGGCAGTGTGTGTCTTCTGGAGCTGAAAAAGCCCCCTCCTTCTGCAGGGGCCTTAGGTACAGAAGATCTTTCAACTTTACAGAACCTGTGTCACGTCAGTTTTAAAAATATCTTCTCTGATCCCTTTGGCCAAGCTTATAAGCTGTTGCCAGCATCGACTGGAGAATTTCTGGGAGTTTTTACTTGCAGTGCTTGCAAGGGGTGGGGTGAAGTGGAAGAAGTGGAAGGGGCAGCCAGGAGATTCAGGACATGAGGTGGAGTCACTCCATGTCTCTGTTGGGTCAGCTTCCCCCATATCTTTGCAGGTGGGGAAGGGGGATCCCATGCACACGTGCTTGGTCTCGCCTTCCTCATCATCTGCCTCAGGAGCTGTTCACAAGCTGAAGGAGAGGATCCCACTATCAAGGGCAGAAAGGGTTGGCCCACATGAGTGTAAACTGAGTGCTTTTCTGTTTCAGGACACACAACAATCTCTACATGCCAGAGATGGTGGCTAGGCTGGGGGAGACGTTTGCCAAGGCCTTAGACATGCTGGAGGTGGAGAAGAATGCCATCCTAGGTAAGGGGCTTCTCTTCGGGAGAAATGTGTGGGCAGATTCTCAGAGGTATTTGAGGTAGAGGTCCATCAGTAGCAGTGGAATTGAAGAGAGGCTGGAGAGCCAGCTTCTTGATAGCATTTGCAGCTCAGCTATGGTTGGAACCTTCTGAAATTAAGAAATTAAGTAAGTTACTGGTCTCAGACAAAGTGGTTTCTTCTGCAGAAGGATACCCTACCAAATTGTTTATCCCAGCTAGATGATGGTCTCCGCAACATGACTTTTCAGGCTGGAGAGAGGAGATGCTGTAATTGTCTGCCTTTGAGCAGAATTGGTGCTCAGCAGGATCTCCGAGTGCTGATGCAGAGATGTGTCCTGGAAGGCAAGAGCCAAGCACTGCAGTATGACCCTGTCATTTGTTTCCAGATAGTGTATTAGAAAGAAGCTTTTGGAACCCACCTTAAAACAGGGCTGAGCTTATGAACATAGAAGTCTTTCCAGTCAAGCAGAAGTGTGTGGCCTTTTGGGTAATGTGTGGACCATGACTCTGGAAATTGGAGTTTAATTTCAGGTTCTGACAGACAGTGAAATATTTTGGGGAAGTTGCTTTGTCTTTCTTATCTCCATTTCCTGTCTATAAAATGAGGAGGTGCTTCCTTTACTTGTTTTCTCTGTCTGTGAACCTCTGTGCATAAAGCAGCAGGGCCTCGATCTTTGCTCTAAACTTTTTAATATCATAGTTCAGCAGTAGCTTGTGTCCTCACAAAGACATACAAACCTGAAGACGTGGGCTGTAAGAGGAGCTGTACAACTGTCAGCTTCACTTCTAACCGGATTCTGATAGCTCAAATAAGTTTTGCTTTGGAGAAGTGTGGGGGATATCACAACCTTAGTGCAAACACCTCTGCAGTGGGTACGACAGACCTGAACTTGACTGACCTCTGAGGGGAGGCTCTTCTTTCCCAGGATTGCTGCACCTCTTCCCATTCAGCTGCATGTCGATCATGTCAAGTGCTTCCCTTGCTGCACTGAGCTGGCTGGGGCCTGCCCAGCACATTCCAAAGGTGCGCTGTGGTCTCTCATTGATGTAGCTAAGCTTATTCTTTCCCACAGGTCTTCCTCAGCCCCTGCTGGAGCTTTATGACTCTCCTGTTTACAAAACAGTCTTGGAAAGGATGCAGGGCTTCTTTTGTACCCTTTACGACAACTGGTAAGAGCACCCGATATCCCCCACGCAATCCAGCATTGCACAGCTGGAGCAGTAGGCTGTTGCCGGGTGTGACTTCTCGAGTTATACTTTTCATGTGAGCTGTATCCTACAATATCTGAGTACAAGCTGCAGTGGTGAACCGTACTTGGTGGTTGTAACTTACCACATACACATGAAACACAGTCACTGGAAGTAGTACCTCAAAATGCAGACCTGCTTTTAGCTGTTCTGCAGTTACGTAGTCAGAGTAGAGCACTTATCTGATATCTGGACTAGTTTGTCTCTCTGCCACTTTTAATCATGTGTCAGGATACATCAGTATCACGAAAGTGCGTTTTAGTGCTTAAATGCTTAATTCATTGTTCCTCTGCAGGTATCCTAGAAAAAAAGAGATACTTTGCTAAAACTCCTCTATAGACATGGCAACTGTCTAATCTCCAAGTGATACTACTTGTAGCCTTTGCAGGCCAGAGGCATGTTACCTGTTATTTAGCAGACTTGCAACTAACTTGTTTTTTATTGAAGTTTCCACATCCTGGGAAATGCAGGCCCCTCCATGCAACAAGATTTCTACACTGTCGACGGTCTTGCCACCCAGCTCCTCAGCTCAGCTTTCATCAACCTCAACAACATTCCTGATTACAGGCTGCGTCCCATGCTGCGTATCCTTCCATCACTGTCTCAGGCCAGACAGGGAGGCTTTGAAGGCGTAAATTGAACACCTGCATCATCTTCAGTATGGCTAAGCCCAAGAAGGGTGATGAAGGAGGTGAATAAATGGGGATACACCTGGTGTGGATGAGGTGTGAGTCCAGGAGGGCACGAGCAGAAACAGTAGTGCATGGGCTCACAGAGGATAAATGCAGAGGATTTGTGTGGCCCTGGAGGCACCGTGAGAGTTGCGTAATGTCTTCTCGGGCACAAGGGAGGTCAGACACTGTAGGAGCTTGGCTGTAAGGTATCTACCTAGACTTTGTGCTTATGTGGGAGACCATCTGGATTTCCCAGCCCACTTTTTAGGGCTGGATGTTCCATCTCACAACTAGGAAGTGGGTGCTAAGCACCCTCAGCTTTTTCTGCTAAACTGTCAGGGAAGGGGGCTGAATACCTCATGCTCTTACTGTATAGAGATGCTACTTGTGAGTTCAGGGATGTGAGAAGATGGGCTTTGAGGTTTCTGTCACTTTGCCTCCCAGTGGAATGGGCTGGTTTGAGCAGTGTCCTGCAGTCTCCCTAGCAGCTGGCCATGTGTGCTGGACCTCTTCCTTAACTGGCCTATGTAGGTGTCTTTGTGAAGCCCTTGGTACTGTCCTGCCCTTCAGAATACTACGAAACCCTTGTCTGCCCCATGCTGGGACCACTCTTTACCTACCTGCACATGGTAAGAAAACAGCTTGTTCGACACCTTGTTTGACCCAGACTCCTTGTAGCGGCTGGCAGCAATGTCTGAGAATGTCTCTATCTTCAAAGCCAGCACAGACAAGTGCCTTGATGCAAAATGATTTTGATGTTGTTTGGGGAGAGCTCTTGAGATATGTTGAACCCTGGCTGTTGCCCAGCACCCCTTGCTGTGAATTCAAACCTGTGGATATTGATTCCCTGAGAATTTTTGTGGAGGTTTCTGTGTGTCTCTCATTTTCCTGACAGCTCACTTAGATTCCTAACAGCCAGCACAGCCACAGCATCTTCAGCAGAGGTGGTAGCAGTTCTTGCCCCATTCAAGATGAGGCTCGGGATGAGAGCTGTGTTTAAAGCTCTTGTGCGTCGCTTCTATCACCACTGTCATTTGGGCCTCTTTGCGTTGTGTCCAGTGTGCTTCCTTAGGAAGGTGTTGAATCTTCCCTTTTGTCTTGAACAGAGGTTGTCTCAGAAATGGGAGGTGATCAGCCAGCGGAACATGCTCTGGTAAGTTTCCACCCCTTGATATGAGGGGGAAATGGGGAGTGGAGTGGAGCTTTGGGCTTTACAGGGCCCTTTGCCCAGGGGACAGCTCTGCCACCACAGGGCTGGAAAACACTGTGTTTGCCCTGACGGCAGCTCATTCCTCGTGCTTGAGCAGAGGGCATTCTTTAAGACATTGGCTCCCTTCACACTAAAACCCTTTTTCCTCAGTGAGGATGATGCTGCAGATGACAACCCCGAGTCTCAAGAGATGCTTGAGGAGCAGCTGGTCAGGCTGCTGACCCGAGAAGTCATGGATCTCATCAGTAAGTGAAATCAAACTAGGTCCCCTGGGGTATTTGGGAAGTTTGCCCTGGAGAGGAAAACAGGAGTATCCAATGTGCAGTAAAACTTTACTATAATGGCCATTAGTATTTAAGATAATCCTTAGAAACCATGTGTGAAACAACTACACCTACCAAAATCTTAGCCAAAACCGAGTAAGACAAAACAGGAGTATCCAATGTGCAGTAAAACTTTACTATAATGGCCATTAGTATTTAAGATAATCCTTAGAAGCCATGTGTGAAACAACTACCAAAATCTTAGCCGAAACCTAGTAAGACATCAATTAAAAACCTTCAGAAGGTAATTTCTTCCTTTTATTTTGTTAGCATTTAGGGCTCTGTGGTTTTGGCAGTGTCTCTATAGGAGTCCAGCCCTCCTTTGGAATCTGAGTTCTCCCTTTCTCTGCCCTGGAGCCCGATACAGGGCATCAATTTGTGGACAAACCTGAATGTAGAGCAGTTTTGGTCCTGGCAATTGCCATGTCTCTAGCCAGACAAAAGGGAAGAGTCCCTCCCCCAAAGCAACCTCCCTCCTTTGTGTTCCTCTTCTCACACGTGGTGTTTTTGTCAGCATGGCTTTGAGCAGAGAAGTTGGGAGAATTGACTCTGCAGAGATGACAGATCCTCAACCTTCTGTCTCCTTGATTGGCCTTGTTGCCTTAAGACGGTGTTCTCAGGTTTTGGGCTTCACATGGTTTTGCATATCTCTGGTTCTCAGTAGTCTGAAGCGGCCACCGTGCAGCAGGTTCCACTGTGGGTGGATGCTATGGGTGGGGTGTTCCAGCCTTCTGGGTAGTGCAATATTTGGCTTTCAGATTCTTCAGATGCTCTGTAAGAACTGGGGGAGCATGAAGCAGCTGTGAGCCCGTCAGAGTCTGTAGAATAATCTCTGCATGTTCTGAAGTAGCGTCTTCCCCTTTTCTGCTCCACTGACCTGCGACTGTTTTTTGCAGCTGTTTGCTGTGTTTCTAAGAAAGGTGTTGAGCATAACACTACTGCTGCTGTAGATGGAGATGGTGAGTAAATGCCTACCTTTGCCTTTCCCGCCCTCGGTTTATACAAGCACTTTTCCATTTCTTCATGCATTTCTTGAGGGACAGGCAGACCTGTTGCTGGCAGTTCTGTGTGAGTGGTACAGGTTTGGTAAGAAGTCTTCAGCTCCATCCTGCCCAGTGTGTCTGGTGGCTACAGAAAAATCTGGCCTAGCCTAGGAAGAAGCGTGCTGCTGTGTAGGGTTCACAGGTAGCATGTTGGAGCAGCTGATTCTTAAGGTACAAAGAAGAGGGCGGAGGAGAAGAGGGTGATATGCATGGTCTTCCTGAGAGCTGGTGTTTGGAGAACTAGTTGGGTGCCCTTCCTGCTCTACAAAGGGTGAGGTGTTTTCTGCTTGGAGAACGATGTTCTCGCAAGCTGTGGCAGCATAGTGAATCTGTGAGTGTCTCCTGGTTCCAGCTTGGTTCTCACTGTGCCTCCCTGTGGCTCCCTCAGTCCCTGGGAGGCCACGTTCACTGCACTGCCTTTGCTCTGTTGTGCAGATGATGAGGTGATGGCCACAGAGGTGACTCCCCCTGCCAGCGCAGAGCTCACCGAGCTTGGAAAGTGTCTGATGCAGCAAGAGGTAAGAGCGCATGCTCTGACTTCACCATCCCTTCTTTGTACTCGTCATCATGCTTGTCTGTGGTGCAGCCAGACTGCTGCAGAGATCTAGGGTGCTGGAGCATTCCTCAGTCCGAGAATCTTCTCTCTTGGGAACATACATGTCTTTTAAGGGCCGTATTAACAGTTGCAGAAGCCACACAACAAAATGGGTGCTGGGATCAAGTATAACATGCAGCTACGGAGTTTCAGCCCTTCTGTGGGTGAGGCCCTGGGCATTCAGCTCCCAGGGCTCCCTGGCTCTGCCTCTATCCTTGGCTTCAGCCTTCACACAGAATCACAGAATCACAGAATTGTTGAGGCTGGAAAAGACCTCTGAGATCATCAAGTCCAGCCTATGACTCAACACCACCACATCGGCCAGACCGCGGCACCGAGCGCCACATCCAGCCTCTCCTTAAACACCTCCAGGGACGGTGACTCCACCCTTCCCTGCGCAGTGCATCCCAGTGCTTGAGCCCCCTCTCCGTGAGGAAGTGTTTCCTGAGATCCAACCTAAACCTTCCATGATGCAGTTGCTTCTATCTATTTAAGAAACAATATGAATTTAAGAAATAGATCTATTTAAGAAGCAATTTAAAGTGTATCTATTTAAGAAACAATTCAGCAGCTCTTTTTTTCTGTAAAATCTGCCAGAGTTGGCATAGAAGCCACAGTGTTAATATGACCTACTCTGCAGAGTGCCTTCATCCTGATACCTCTGTATTCCTTCTCTCACAGCACACCTCAGAAGGTCCTGCAGAAGCTTTTGCAGTGAGTTGAGAGTAGCGGCTGATGGGAACCCATGGGTGCTTCAGGAGATGAGGGGAGGAGGTTTGCTAGATGTTGGTTCCTCATGGCTATGATGGTGCACACTGGGTGCCTTTGAGCACTTTCAGCTGGAGCAGCAGCAGCACATGGGATCTCAGAAGATTGCCCCAAGTTGCTCCTGCAGAGTCCCTAGATTGCCTCTTGACTCCCTCTGACTAGTTTCCCTCTCTGACTCCTTTTCAGGATGTCTGCACTGCGCTGCTGATCACTGCCTACACATCCCTCTCCTGGAAGGACACTTTGTCCTGCCAAAGAACCACAACACAACTCTGCTGGCCGCTGCTCAAACAGGTACTTCTGGGAGGAAGAAGGGATTAGTTCTGGCAGAGTTGGGAGAGGAAGCTCTGAATGTAGTGAGAAGCAAAGCTGCTTCACCCCGGGCAGCTTCTCCCTCAGGAAGACGGAGCTGCTGCAGAAACACAGTCATGTATCTGTATCCTGTGTCTGTGCTGACCGTGCTTCTTCCCCAGGTGCTTCCAGGAAACCTCCTGCCTGATGCTGTGTCTTGGTTTTTCACAAGTGTGCTGAAGGGCTTACAAATACATGGGCAGCACGATGGCTGTATGGCAGCTCTTGTCCACCTGGCTTTCCAGATCTACGAGGCCTTGGTGAGAAATTCTGCTCCTTTATCCAGATGTCAAGTTGGCTGGGGACTGGTGGAAAACTAGTCCTATGCCCGCTTAGGTAGGGGCAGAGGCCAGTGGCCCCCTGAAGAGGGCAGAGCTGCTTCTCTGCTCTTAACAGAGCTGTGTTAACCCTGCTCCTCCTTGCAGCGCCCTCGTTATGCTGAGCTGAAAGCTGTCATGGAGCAGATCCCAGACATCCAGAGGGACTCTTTGGAGCAGTTTGATTCAAAGCTGCTCAACCCAACACTGCAGAAAGTGGCAGACAAGCGCCGGAAGGATCATTTCAAGCGTCTCATCGCGGGTTGCATTGGGGTAGGTGATATCATGGAGGAAAATGAACCTGTGTCATTTCACACCTGTACCCTGCAGGAGTGATGGGGCAGCAAACCTGCCTGCTTCTCTCCAGCTGCGCCAGTCCTCAGCCAGGAGACTGCTGCAGCGTATTCTGTTTGTTCTGTCTCTCTCCAACTTGGGGGTGCAGCGGGGATGGCAGCACAGACTGAGCCGCCTCTCAAGCGATGACTTCTCACCAAGAGGCAGGGGGGACCTTGCACAAAGGGTGCCTCGAATGGGGAACAAGGTGTTAAAATGTTCAAATGAAGCTTTTGGGTGGTGCTGGGCTTTTGTGAGGATGGTGGCATTGGAGCCTGGTGGTTTTGAATTAGAAGCTGGGGGAGGTGGTGCACTTGTGGTTACCTCAGTGCCCTGGCACATGGAAGGACTGGGCCTGAGATTCCCTAAAATGCACGTATGGGGTCTGGGCCTAGGGATTGCTGGCAGTCTGGGGTCTGCCCCTGAGCTGAGTGGGGGTGTGAATGCAGTAACAACTGATGCCCGCCTGTCTGTCCTCTGCAGAAGCCCCTTGGGGAGCAGTTCCGCAAGGAGGTCCATATCCGGAACCTCCCATCTCTCTTCAAAAAGGTGAAGCCATCATTGCAGACGGATGTGCTAGAAAATGAGGATGGAGAGGCCCTCACTGCACTCTTTGAGCCCTGAGCCTGGGATGCTGCAACCATTTCCTGCCCTACCTTATATTTTGTCTCTCCTCATAGTAAGCACATTAGATTCTCCTTGTCATCGCCTCCACAAGCATTTGTCTGAATAAAGCCCCTTACAGGTCCTG
>NW_009736873.1:0-6036 GCF_000703405.1 Apaloderma vittatum | reverse complement strand
ACGGGGATGGGGCCTGCGGTGGCATTTGAACCAGTCTATTAAGCTTTCCCTCATTCCTTCCCCTACCCTCCACTGGATGAGCAGCTTTAGACCTCTGCTTCTCCACAAGGTGGGAGCTGAGCCCATAGACTCTGTTAGGTAAAGCCTGGTCATCCTGTAGTCTTGGGTCACTCTTGCTCCACCTCTTAATCCCTTGGGGTTTGGGATTACCACAAAAGGCAGAGTAGTGTGCCACGTGAAAAGGGGCTACTCTAATCTTCCTCTGGGTGCTAGTAGCCAAGCTTTGTAGGGAACAGATCAGACACTCCTGTCATGCCTGTTGGCACTTGTCCCTCGCAGACTGGTATTCTGATGAGCCTGTTTCCCTCCAGGATGCTGAGCCGTGGGCTGAGGGCTGCATGCCAGGCAGCCTAGCAGTGCTCTAGGATCTCCCTCGAGATCAGCCTTTCTAAGGTGCAGCTGCTCTCTAGAAAGAGGCAGACCCTGTCATACAGATATATATGCATATATATGTATATGATCATACAGCTGCTTCTACCCAGAGCCAAATGGAAGGCTTTTACTTTATGCCAGCCTTTCTTGGACGTCTCTCAGGGGGAGCAGGACAGATTTTTTTTAATTATTTTTGATTTTTACCATGCCCTGTAGACTAGAACGTGGCCAGTGCAGGGTACACAAAATCTGGACCAATATGTGAAGCGCCTGCAAACCAAAAGATCTCTCCTCACCCTGTTGCTGTGGAGGTGACAGTAGCCTATGTTTTTACCCAGCTGGTACTTCCCAGAGAATTGTGTGGTGGGGCAGGATGTGTGGGGTTTATATTGCAGTTTACAGGGTGGGGACCCAGGTCAGAAACTGGGTTTAGATGAGGTGGGACTCTGTTGGGCCACTCCAGTCTGCAAAGCTGGTTCTTAGATGACACATGGTTCGCTCGATCTCTCCTAGCGTTAGTGCAGGAGCTGGGATCTATCCTAGCTTTAGTGCAGTCTGCCCAGAGCTAGCTGGCACTTTGCCTTCCAGGAGACAGAACAAGTAATAAACTGCGGTGGGTGCAGAAGGTGGTGTCTCTGCTTGGACAGACTGGACAGAAAAGCTGGGGTTGGGAGGGGTGGGAGCACAGAAGTGAAGAGCAGGCCTTGGGACTCCATTTGCCCTCCTGCTCTTCTACCAGCACCCTACACTTTCCTCCTGGCCTCAAACTTTTTTAACCTCTGAGCTAACATGACTCCTGGCTCTAGCAGAGGCTGGGTATATTTATTGTGTTGTGATATTTTTAACATTCTGTGACATCATGCTAGACACAAGGGGGTTTTTTTAAATGGTTTTTAGAACCTTTTTTGTAGGAATGTTTAAATCCGAAGCTGTCTCTGAACTGGTTGTGTTACACCTCTGAATGTCAGTAAAGCTATTCAAGTTTCATACATGTGGTGTCACGTTTCATTTTACTCTTTTATCCATTTCTGTAAGATCTGAGACCTCTGCTTTGCCCAGACTGCCTTCCTAAGGATTGTTCAGCATTCCTTAGTCCTCCTACTAAAGACTGACTACCTTTGTTTTTTTTTGGGGGGGGGGGGGTGTTTGTGGACCATTCCAGGTCAAATTGGAAGGCAAAGAGAGAAATTGCATTTTAAAGTATTTATATGGTACTTGCAGCGGGTTTATATTAATTCCACAATAGCCACTAGGAGCCACAGCTTGAAGGGTCTTGTGCTGCTAAAGCAAAACCCTTTGACAGGCTATTATTTCAGGGTACATTCCATCAGCAGTACGGGAAATACACAAGAGAACAGCATGGGAAGGTGTGTGCGCTACTCAAGTAGCCTCTGAACCCAATCCTAGAGCAATATCTTGTGACAGTCCTGTAGCTCAGCTGTAACTCTCTCAGCTGACCCTTTCAGTAACAGTGGAAGGTGATGCAGCTATTGCCTTTGGTCTGTGTCCTTACCTGATGAAGCTTGCATGACAGGTCCCTCCCCCTTCCTTCATCCGTTTGTCAAGTGAGACTTTCACAAGGCAAGACCCACCTGGTGCTGACTGCCAGTAGTGCTCACTACTGAGACCAACCTGCAACTTCTCCCAGGCTTCCCTGGGTAGAGACAGGCCTTTCACTGTCTCGGCCTGCACCATCCAGTTCTGCTTCAAGGTGAGCCCAACTCCACTAAGTCACTGAAAGGGCAAATGGAGTAGTCAACACCTGAAAAGAAACGCCTTGCCTCAAGATATTTAAGAACAGACTGTCAGTCCTGACAGAACATGTTTTTAAACCACAGCTTTGCACAGAGAAGCCTAGTACTGTATCACAGAATGGTTTGGGCTGCAAGGGACAATCAAAGACTACCTAGTTCCAACCCCCATGCCACAGGCAGGGACACCTCCCACTAGCCCAGGCTGCTCAAAGCCCCATCCAACCTGGCCTTGAACACTTGCAGGGAGAGGGGCATCAACAGCTTCTCTGAGCACTGTGTTCCAGCATCTCAGTCCCCATGTGCTGCCTGGTTTAGTCCAGAGGTGGCGACCCTGCCCAGGACAGGGAGGTTGGATTAAATGATCTCTAAGGTCCCTTCCAACCTAGGCCAGTCTATGATCTCTCTACCATCTTCACTACAGCACTGTCTTATGTCCAGTCTAAGTCTACCCTCTTCCAGTCTAAAGCTGTCACACCTTGTCCTGTCACTATAGGCCCTAACAAAAAGCCTTTCTCCATACTCCCTTTATATATTGAAAGGCCACAATAAGGTCTCCTCAGAGCCTTCTCTTCTCCAGACAGAACAGCCCCAACCTTTCTTCATAGGAGAGGTGTCCCAGCCTTTTATCTACCACATTAACTGCCCTGGAGTTTGAGACACCTGTACACCAGCCCTGCACTGATATGCACTTGTCAAAGCTCACTGACCTGCTGCAGAGTGCTTTACTACGCCGCTGTATCAGTCAGTCCTCATCACATACTGCACACAAGCTAAAATAAATGCTTTTATTCATCTTTAGAACTGACGCCACTTTCTTCTCTGTGTATTACAGTCTCAACGATTGTTAACGGCATGGAATGAGACAGCTGTAAAGAAAAGCCTTTATTTTAGTGCATCTCCTCACTGAGGCTCATTAACAACAATAAACAAATTCAAAGAGATGGTCCTAGGGCTCTTAACAAGCCCATCTCAAACCTCTTGCCTATGGAAGAGGGATCACCCCTGCAGGCAGGTGCAGAAAGCCCGCAGTGCAGGGATACGCTTCCCAGCTATGGCCTGGTCACTCCATAGGCACAGAGTCCAGCTCATTCAGGAAGCGCTGACACTTTCCCATCAGGATCTTGATAGCTTCGCTCACCAACACATCTGGAGGCAAGATACCCGTCGACTCCACTGAAACTGCAGTGACACAAGTCAGCAGAGACACAAGTCAGCACCGCCACCGGGCAGCTTCAGCCTACACCTGATTCCAGCATTTCTGTCCCTCATCCTCCCTTACAGCGCACTTCAGACAAGCCAGATTTCCACAGAGAGAGGAGAAGAGGTGCACAAACATGTTCAATCCCAAAGCAACACCAAACCACAAACTCAGTCATCACCACCAGGATAAGAATATGTGAATGCTGATGATGAGGAGATGAAGAAGGGGGCAGAGACCCAGCAATAGATGCTGGCCAGTCTCTAATTGTTTGCGAGCACAAACCACAGCAGGGCTCTATGTTCTGCGGAAAATGGGGCACTTACAGATGTAGTGGTTTCGTACTCTTGCCAAGCGCACAAGGTTTTTCAGACCCTCATGACGGAAAACTTCTCTGCTGAATGTGTCCAATCGTGCATTGGCTACTCTTGCCACCTTTTTTCCTAAAGGGGAAAAGATGAAATGAGATGGGCACCTGCAGCAGATGGATGCCTTGTGCTTGCACCTGAAATCTGTATTCATGTGACAAAAAAGGGCCTTAACAGTATTTTCATTCTTTAAACAAATCACAATCACCAATATTCTCTTTTAAAATACCTGTATCAAGGAGGTGCTTGCCCCTCAAACATGCATCACCCCCCCATCAGCAAGGGCAGAAAAGCACATCCCCAACATGAAGAATTAGCACATCCTCAACATGAAACTGCAACCTGACAGAACCGGTCTTCTTGAACAGTTCTAACTCAAACACAGCGCTTTTATGTTCTCCTGGGCAGGACACAAGAAGTCTTCTCCATGCTCAGTTGCTGGAAAGAGCAAGCTCACCACCCAGTCTTACAGACAACTGAACAGGACTGAAAGCTGCAGTCAGCAGCTGCAGAACTCTGCAGTAAGGCACCCAACACATCTGCATTTCAGGAAGGCCCCAGTTCATCACCCAACACATCTGCATGTGACAGCCACTCATCCCTAAAACCAGGCTCAGAATAACATGAACGGCTGCCAATCTGCAAGGCAACATCACGACTTGGTCTTGCTTCTACAGTGTTTGGCTCTAGTTTCTATAACCAGTTTCTGCTAAGGCTCCTAAGGAACAAGGCACTAAGGGCAGGAGAAAAGTACCCTTGATATTCTGGATCTCAATGACTCCAGGGGAAAAGCACTTCTGCAACATCTCGGCTGCCTCATCCTCAATAGGCTGCAGGAGAGTAATGTCGGGAAGCAGTCGGTAACTCGCCGTGGCCACAGGAGAAAACTTGGCATGATCTTTACCTGCATGAAGAGTTAAGAGTCAAGGATGAGGGCAGGCCTCAGAAAATGAGCGTGCAAGGATGCCGGGGCCTAAAGCTGCAGGGGGAATCCCAGTTTTCCACCTTTCCCCTTCACACAACTGCACCTGAGTCCAAGCACCCATACTCCTCCTCCCGCTGCCCCAGGTCACCTATAGACCCACAACTCACCTATACCCTTGACACAGTGCATAAGCACATCTATTTCCTGGCCAGGTCGCAACAGTGCAATGAGGATGTCATCGTGAACAGGTCGGAAATCAGCATCTGGGAAGAGGTCTGTCTGATTTCCCAAGGGCACCCACGTCATGTGTTTACTGTACACTGCAAAGAGAAGCCACAACCATCAGCCAGCTGCTGTCTCAGAACAGGTCGCTGACCTGTAGAGGACTGGAAATGGCAAAAACTAAGTTTAACAGAGTGAGGGAATCAGCTCTGTCTGTTCACAGGGCTGAGGGAACCAACCAAATCCTCTTTCTCAGGATCAAGAAATTAAAAAAGATACCTATTTTTAGGACAGATCTTACCTTTATGATTGAAATATAATTCATTAGGATCAGATGACTCCTTGGCTGCCTGAGGGTTTCGGCTGCATTTTATTTTCAGCTGGAACTGCAGAGTATCAATTTCTGTGCCTTCTTCATCTCCTAGGAAGGGAAAAACAACATGAGCCTCTATGGAATCACACTTCTGCTCAGTTTATGTGACCTTGATTTTCTACATTGAGGGAAGGAAACCTTCAATATTTCTATTTGATCCAAGACTCTCACCTTGGTTTCTGTATTCAAAGAGTCGAGGGTCAGCTCGGATAGGGATGAGGCCCAAGCGATGAGCTAGAATTTCATCCTGCACAATGGATGTGTTGTTGTACACAAAGACTTTCTCTACAGCCATCGTTGGCACCTCAGAGAGATAAGAGGCCAAGTCAGCATGATATGACAGTTGAACTACAAGCCAATAGAATATCCAGCTAGAGTGTCCCTTCTCTCCCATAAATAATTGCCCTGAAGGCTATTTTCAGTGGTAATTCTGCCAAACCAAGCTATCCAATACACCCTCACACTCAGTATATATGTCCTTCCCTGTTTGTTTGGGGTTTTTTTAAACCATATTATCAAAAGAGTTGAAGGGCTGGTTGATCCACAGCCACTGCCAACAGCACCCTTAAGAGCAACAAATGCTATCGCTCATTCTGCTAAGGCGGAACGAAATCTGCACTTCTCCCCCAAAGCCAGGAGCTGTCTCCAGGGGCTGACCTGAGGCCGGACCCTTCCCGCTGCCCATCACTCAAGCTCCCCCCGCTCCTAGGCCTGCACCCCCAGGCTTTCCCCGCGGCTCCCCGCACCGCCACGGGACACCCTGT
>NW_009736872.1:679-18600 GCF_000703405.1 Apaloderma vittatum | reverse complement strand
CAGCCTAGGCCATTCTATGATTCTATGCTATTTCTTTAAATAAATATTTGATATTTTTGAGTAATGAAATATAACTTCTGGAACGAAAATGGCTGACATTTAACATCAATTCCTGCTAATTTCTTCTTTATTATAGTCCCTTCTGCAAGTTTTGGCTGTAGTATTCTTTCTTAGTGTAAATAACTATTCTGAACTCTTGCTTTGAAAATAAACACAACCGTATTATAAAACACTGTTTAGTAGTTTAAGCTCATTTAATGATAAGCTCGTGTTTCTGTTTGTTTGTAGGCATTATTCTTATTCTTCCAATTTGGCCAATATTCTGCTCAATGCTGCAGAACCACTCCCTCCCTCCCTTCTCTGTGGTGTGGGAGAAACAATCAGAAGGGTAAAAGTAAGAAAACTCAGTTGAGATCAGAACAGTTTAATAATTGAAATTATTGTTAGTAGTAATAGAAATGAAAATAATAAAAAGAGAGAGAAATAAACCCAAGAAAAATAAGTGATACAGATGAAAAACAATTTCTCACCACCAACTAACCAATTCCCAGCCTGTTCCCAAGTAGCAGCCTCCATGAGTTTTCTCCCTAGTTCGTATGCTGAGCATGATGTCACGTGGTACTGAATATCCGTTTGGCCATGTTGTGTCAGCTGTCCTGGCTGTGTCCTCAGTTTCTTGTGCACCCACAGCCTCCTCACTGGCAGAGCAGCATGAAAAGCTGAAATTCCTTGCTCAGCAGCAACTCAAACATCTGTGTGTTATCAACATTTTTCTCATCCTAAATCAAAAACACAGCACTATACCAGCTACTAGGAAGAAAATTAACTTTATCCCGGATGAAGCCTGGATGCCCAGGCACAGTTTTAGTAGAATTCCTTACAATGGACACATCCCAGCTTGCTGCACCTGGAAATCTAACCTTTATTAGGCCTTTCTGACTGAAATACAAAGACCTTGCTTTTAATTTCAACACCACCTACAAGTACTTCTCTGTTAATTAGAGGTTACAGATGTTTTGTCATTTTAAAAACTCAAGTTCCTTCTGGTTACTCCATATTTTTTCTATTCTCTTTTCATCCAATCTCATACTTTATATAAGGTCTTGGCAGTCCTAGTCATCAAGGATGAGATGACAGGAGAAGCAGGCAAACACTAGAATCTTGTGCCTCAAACTCAGATATTAATGTCTTTATATCTAGAACTCCAACATGGACAAAAACATTTGAGTGCTGGTGATTTAAAGAGCTATTGACCACCAGCTGGGCTTCTGCAAATGTGCATATGCATTCTATTAGCATGGACCAATTAGCAGAAACCCCTGCCACTGGAGTTAGTTATGGTGAATACTTAGTTCTGGGAAATTTATAGGAAAGGAGTCTTTATATTATATTATTTGTAATTTATTTTGTTTTTGTTCATGGACTGGGCATCCACAGTCTTAGTGCATATAGAAAAACTATCATTAAATATTAGCAGATTTGTGTTGTCTTCTCCCCTCCTTCTGAAATTATTTCCTATTACTCTGAGGCTATAATTCTGACTTGACTTGCAAAATAGAACCTAATCCTTATTATTAATGCTGTTTAGATTGTGTCAAGAAAGCCCAAGTAACTTAGGATAATATGTTATTTGTATTTATACAGGTTTTTCTTTTTAAACTCAGCTTCTATATTTCACTGTTCTTATTTCATTTTCATAGTAATTATTTGTTCTTAAACTACAGAATATTTCCATATTGTTTTCAGGTCAAGGAAATATAAAAAAAAATGACAAAAAATTCTCATTGTCTTTTAAAATTTAATACCTGATTTTATCTTTTCTATAAATGGATGTATTTAGTTTTTGACTTATTATTTATATTTAAACAAGGGTTTAAATCTGTTTATGGCTTTAAAAAGAGCCATAGATCTGTTAGATTACATTTCTTTAGGGCAAGTCATTGCTTAACTATGCTGAAACGATCATGACTGGAAATAACAACAGTTATTCTTTTAAGCAGTACTACAATATTTTTTACTTGTTTTTTTCCACTAAACAAGCTTTACTTGCCTTTTAGTACCAGAATACAGAATGGAGAAAAGCGAGTTCTCTCAAGTCAGAGATATTGTCATGTTTTTTTCAAACTAACCGTAAAGGAAAAATCATCAATGAGTGCAAGCTGAAATTTTCAGTATCTAAGAGCTTTATGTAGCCTCAGCAGCCATACGATAAATTTCTCTGTACTTATATTCATTGGGATGTACACACCATACAACTGAAATAGTGTCATAACACTGCAAAGTCAAACACTGAAGGATTAGAAAATAACGGAATCTCCCTTTCTTAAAAATCTTAATTCAGTCCCTCATGTCCACTCTATGATACATTCTTCAGTTACATGTTCACTTACTATTTTTCCACAGTGTAGACCTGGACATACTTACAACACACAAGGTAAAAATGTATTCTTTTGTTTTAATTTTGCTGTCACGTAAACATGCAATTCATCATTAGCCAGTCAGAATCTCACTCTACAGATAAAGAGTAATGATGGTGTCATTATTAGTAATAACGGGCAAAAATACTTAATGGTTGTAGTGAACCAGTTTAAAAGAGTATTCTATGATTTTGAAGGCCTGAATAAGGAAAATAGGATAAAATGTAAAGTTTTTAGGAGGTATTCTTCGGAATAGATCATGTGAACTTTTGTTCTAAACTGAAAATTCATCACTGGAAACAACAAAAAATTATTTAGACCTGGGTGTGGTAGTCAATTTGATGATGATGAATATGATGCACTAGAATGATATACCTTTGAATAAAGTAAAATATTGCGATGATGTACAAAATTGTTTCTTACCATTTGGAGAAAATTCAGACAATGCTTTATATGATTTTAACATATCAGGAAGTGTAAATAAGGTTTTTCCATTGTCATAAAGTCTTATATTTAGGGACTATGAACCTAAAATATTCCATATTGGGTATTTAGATGGTCAAGCACCTAGCAACTACCATCTTGTGTGGGAGAGAAGACTGTATTTTGTGTTTTTTCTTTCCTTGTGGTTATATAGCCATTTACTGATGAATCAGGAAAAATAATTTTGAAAAACATTAGTAAATTACTTTATTAAAGAAGCTGTAGATATTCCAGGAAGTGAACAACAGTGGTTCTTCACTTTTTACTACTGTGCTAATTTGCTAAATGTTTACTTATGGAAATAAGCATCTGATAAGCAAGAAAACCCTATTAGAGAAGAGAAACAATAAGCTTGTAAAATTTAGTCTCATGTTATGCAGCAATTACCAGCAGCATCTCACTTCTTTAGGGAGAGCTGTTTCACATATGGTTTCCTCTTGTGAGTTCTACCGAAGGAAAATAGTTTTCAGGAAACACCTTTTTTTTTAATTAAGAAATACTAACACCAGAGATATTTTATTCAGTTTTCTTTAAAATGGTATTTCGCATGCCAGCAAATGTTTTCACAGTATTTTCAAGGGAAAGTTAAATACTTTGATGTTTTAAATGATTCTGCAATTTCTGAATAAAATTGTGTTAATATCTGAGGAATGGACCATAACATTTAAAACAGTTTACTATGCAACAGGAAGAAAACTACCTTAAATCTTGCCAGTGTACCCAGAATGAAAATGTACAATATATGATTATATGTGAAGTATGTGAAATGGGAAATTACTTGTTCTTTCCATAATGTTTTAAAATATTGCCAATCACATTTTTATTTTTATTGAAAATAAGCATGTGAACAGTCACTGTCATCCATTATCATTCTCTGATACTCGTAGCATACAAGAAAAAAAAAATCTTTTTAAGTACAGTCAAAAAAAACATTTTCAGCATGTCCAGAAGCCACAGTCTGGAGTGTAGAGGACCTCGAGTATTTGTGTAAAGTTCGTGTTAGGCAGTTCTGTAACCCCATCTCTCACAAACAGCAGAACTCTGGTTGGCCTAAATTCCAAGAATATATGAAGGGACCACTGTCACAAATCAGGAGACACAGAAAATGAGACAGTTTTAATTAGCATAGCTTGCAGCACTCATAATACAGCAGCTTGTCAAGTATTTTTAGATGACCCAGAAAAAAATGTCTCTTCTTCCAAATAAGAAAGAAGATAAAAATATAAAATATAATTTATTTTTATCATTGCAGTTCTTTTTTGTTTTTTAAGGAATAAGTCAAGTCATTCTTCTCCAGAAACTTCTACGTTTTCACCAACAAAAGTATTGTTGTGGATTACACTACGCACCTGGATAAGTAACCTGTTAAAAGCATAAAACCCACCATGTTTAGGATATATGATCTTCCAAAGCTATGAGAGGAGCTAGAGATACCTTCCTTAATCACTTGTCAATAGATAATATTACTTAATTATGTGTATTTTTTCCTAAGAGACATTCTTCTGGTGAGGCATTTATTTTATCAGAATTAAAATAATGAATGTATAACATAATTATTTATTATCAAAATGTAAAACTACTTTCTTTACAAAATAAATATTTGAAAATATCCTGATTGTATTTCTGCAGTTTTACTTTGAAATATTGCACAAAAGTGTAAAATGGGAAAAAAAAATCAATTACAAAAATAAAATATTTTATATTTGTAATATTGGCTTATTCCTCCATATATTAAAGACAAAATAAATATACTTTCTAATAAGTTTATAAATATTATTATAGTCCAAAAAATGGTAGTTTGAAATGTTTCAGTCAGCCCATAGGAATAACCACAGAATCAGAAAATGTTAGAGGTTGGAAGGGATCTCTGAAGATCATCTAGTTCAATCCTTCTGCTAGAGCAGGATCACCTACAGTAGAACATAGAGGAACAAGTCCAGGTAGGTTTTAAAAGTCTGTCAAGATGAATACTCCACAACCTCTCTGGGCAGCCTGTTCCAGTAATCAGTCACCTTCACAGTAAAGTATTTCCTTATGTTTAGACTGAACTTCCTGTTTTCCATTTTGAGACCATTGCCCCTTGTCTTGTCACTGTACACCACTGAGAAGAGTTGGGCCCCATCGTCCTGACACTCACCCTTTAGATGTTTATAAACACTGAGGAGATTGCCTCTCAGCCTCCTCTTGTCCAGGCTAAAGAGATCCAGATCCTTCAGCCTTTCCACATATGGTAGATGCTCCAAATGCGTTTAAACATTTTCTTTATTCTCAAGGCGATAATAAAGCAAAGAGATCTTCATATGCGATATAAAGGAAAGTATACACATATATTAAATAACTGTTACCTTTTAACTTAAAAATTGCTCTATTATATAAGCTATTCTAAGAAATCTTTTGCTGAGATTTTCAAAGAAGGAAAGAGACATCCTATTTTTAGTTAATTCAGCAGCTATAATTTCTTCAGCATCCTTAAATATTTAATCTTCTCTATTCAGCTGTATATTACATTCTTTTCTTTTTAGAGGGAGAGAGTTTTTTATTCATACTTCAAAAGAATTTGTAATTAAAAACCCTAAACAATCCAAACCCCAGAAGAGTTAACATGTGTATTAGACTTTCTTCAGTACTTTCATTTGCTCTGGCTGTTTTCAGGGGTCTCTCGCTATGCCTTAAATAAAAAAATATTTATAGCTTTACTTTAACAACACAAATATCTAAGACCAGGAAAAATTTACATTTCTGCTTTTATAGTGTCTTTCAAAATTCTTCATTACTCACATCTACAGTTGTTAGGAATGAACCAGAAATTATAAAATTATAGTAATAACTTCTTTTTTCTCTATTTTTTTGTAATAGAAAATGTAACATAGGACTATGGATATAAAAGAAAAAAAAAGCATACTCGTTTCAGACAGAATGCAACCCTTCTGTCAGCAAAATCTCATTTACTTCACTGTGACTAAGACAGTAACCATCTGAATAACATTTCATTGTTATTCATATTTTACTTGGGTTTACTGAATTGCAGCTATATATAAATCAATAATGATTTCAAGACATTTCCATTATGAATCAGCTACTTGCTTTCTGCATCATCAGTTCACAACTACATCGCTTTACCATATCTTCCACCATAATCTATTGACACATATCTTTTAGAATGTAAATTACGACTTCAGCATAAATTGGGTAGACTACAAATGGTGCTTACCAGACAGCAAAGGCAGATTTTTCAAACAGAGTTTTTTATCAGAGAATCATATAATGGCCTAGGCTGGAAGGGACCTTAGAGATCATTTTAATTCAGCCTCCCTGTCGCCAGGGACGCCACCTCTCGACTAGATCAGGCAACACATGGGAACCAAACTGGAATCAAACCCGCGACCTTGGTGTTGTTAGCGCCACGCTCAACTGACTGAGCTAACCAGTCCTGAACTGAAGAGGAGTAACTGCAGATGTTTATGGGTGCTACATTCATGTAACATATGAGTGACACAGAGTTCCACCACCATATGTGCACGAGGCAGAAATTAATTGCGTATGTCTCATGCTCAATGCTTAACATAGAATCATAGAATCATAGAATGGCATAGATTGGAAGGGACCTTAGAGATCATCGAGTCCAACCTCCCTGGTTTTTGGGCAGGGATGCCACCTCTCGACTAGACCTGGTAACACATGGGGACCGAGCGGGAATCGAACCCGTAACCTCGGTGCTGATCCTTGTTGCCAGCACTGCACTCAAACCACTGAGCTAACTGGCCCCCATATGTATATTTATAGAAATCTGGGTAAATTTTTTGGGCCTTTCTCAATTCCTTGATGACTATATTGATATCACTAACGTACTAGATTAATTTTTTGTTGAAGTACACTTTTGGCTTACTTTGAATATTCACAGTTAATTCTCTCTATTCAATACTTGAAACTGAAGAGTCTGTTATTGGCTTTGATGTTTTTATATTCAGGATCCAAATGGCTGTATATTTTACAGTAGGAGAAAATAAATTTATATTTTCAGTAGAGCTATTTCATATTCCACTCATACACTAAAATGCAAAATTGACAGCACTTTCTAATATTAAATAAATAAAAATTTTGTGAAATGATTCGCTTGCAATACCACATTATTCATTCTTTCTACATTGTCAATGAATTAGAAAATAAGTAGGGCTCTCTAGCTACTGAGAACCAAAAATTGTATCACAAATTGCTATGAAAATAAACGTTTTTGAAGCACTTGAAATCCAATAGTACAAATACACATTCTAAAGCCTCTTGCAAACTACTTAGCAGCAAGAATAATGCATGAGAAAGGTACTTTAAGTCACATGGACACAAAATATGTCTCAGGAAACAAGCTGTAAGATGGATTTCTTTTGCTTTGGAAAATCTAATGTAATGATGAAAATATAAATTATAATTTGTACCTGAATTTTGATTTTGAAACTAACTTTTAAAATATAAAAAATATATAACACTGTTGTTTTTTTTTAAATTAGTCAAACTTGTCTTTCTTTTTAGAAAAGCAACAGAATATACTATTACTGGTTGATACTTCATTGGAGGGAAGAAACAAAAGAAGTGTCTGACGATGGATTGTAGCAGCTTTACCGACTAAAAACTAAAGAAAAAAACCCAAACAAACAAAAAAATAAAAACCACGAAACATCCCAAACAGATCATTCAGAAATATATTGTTGGAATAACAGTAGTTTCTGGCAAAAGAGTTAACATTAATGTTTAGAAACAGATCAAAAAGTAAAGATTGGGGTAGCTGCAAACTTGTCTAGTTTAGTAAAGAATAAAATGTATTTTGCTGTTCCATTTAGGCTTTTCTGCACAGCTTCATGATAGATGCAAGTTGCATAATCCATAAAGAATTTTTAGAAACAGAAGGAAAATGTCCTAGATCATTAAGTATTAAAGGAGCAAGAAAAGTCTGCTAATCCTTTAAGCAAGAAACTCTGCTTTGGCCAAAAAATGGATGTAATCTCTGTCTAATAATGTTGTTGATATTTCCCAGAGAAATACCTATTGAACACAATATTTAGTAATATAAAGAGTCTAAATAAAGTCAGCTATTAGTTTTTTGTATTAGTTTTTAGTATTCAAAAACTACTTTGCATATTAACTCAGTTTTGTTCATGATGTAGGGTACTGTCTACTGAGGAAGGTGAAAACCCCTGAGTTTAAGCTAATAGTCACAACAGTGTTGAGCTCCTAAACTGGATTTGTGTCACTATCCTTGTTTGTTTTATGCAGCCCTTAATGTCATCATGGCACAGAGATCTTTCTTAGTTCAGCTTTTAAACAGCTAGACTGATATCATTTCATATAGTTTAAGCTTACGCTTGTCTATTTCACAATATTTTCCTTCTCAGGTTCTTGAAAGGCCATCTTGCACCAGGTATTTCCATTTTCATGCCTCTGGTCCCACACAAGATGCCCTTGGGCAAAAGTTTCTTTCTAAACTTCAGCCATATACTTCTCTGCTTTGCACATTTGGCATTGCTCTGGCCAGTGGGTTGAACTAAATAACTTCCTGAGGTTGCCTTCAACCCAAATTATTCTATGATTCTATAGAACTGTCAAATGGGAAGCAGAATATCCCTCCAAAATTCTGAACATTTAATTTAATGTGTGCATTGTACTTATCCAGTAATAGAACATTAGACTCTTGACTAGACCAAAACTGAGGAAAATAACATATCAAAGGCTTACAGGACTGAAATAGCCATTAAAAAAAAAACCACAACCAACAAAAACCCAAAAAACCCAAACAAACCAACAAAAAATGTAAAAATCCTCCACTATCCAACTAAATAAATACATTTTGGTGTAGAACGCTTACAGAACAACACACATACAATCCCTATATTTTCTAGTTCAACAAAGAGGACGAGCTTAGCTGATGCATTGAATGTGAAGATCCTATCTGAATGCCTCATTGACACCCCTGATCCTCCCTAGGAGATTCTCCTCAGGTCCCTCAGCTCTCAGATTCAAGCAAAGAGCAGAACTCGTGGATACAAACAGAAGACCTCCAGGAGTTTCTTGTCTTCAGGAAAGCATGAGGGAGCCTTGAAGAGCCAGCATAGCATAGGTAATGCTCTTCATTCTTCAACAGGCTAGTGAGATTGCTACAAGTTCTCTGAGCCACTAAAAGATTGCTCACTCCATCTGAAATATTTCCTGATAGTGGGAAATGCCACTCTACCATCAGAAAGTTTGGGACTAGCTCTAATCTGCCACTCAGGGTGATTTAGACATGACAGGCACGTGAGAAAGTCACAGGCAGCACTTGTGTAGCATTTCTGTAGTATTGACCATGGATCAGATCTTACTAAACAGAAGCGTAAGACCTTGTGAGTTCAGCTTTGAACGGAGCCATTTCTCTCTGGCAGTAAAATACAACTGCAGCACAGTGTAAAACAATGAAGAATCTCTGACAAACTTTGAATATAGACAACAAAACTAATAGTTGTAAGCCTGTTTTGTCACCTTTTCACCTACACCTGTATAGCATTTATCTGTAAAAGGTTGTTTTGCAGAATTCAGAGAGGAAAAAAGATTATGAAGAACAAATCACTTCCACTATCTAAAACATATCTGCTGGGGTCTGATTTTTAGCCATTTTTCTCTCATTTCCTCACAGCTTAATGCTTATGAGGGTAAGTTTCTTTTTCAAAATCTACTGGTTACTGTCTCCTTTGCCAAAAAAAAAATTGTTATCTCCTAAGTAGTTTTATATCATTCAGAAAAGTTAGAATTTCACTTCCTCCAATCTATCCCTAACTACCATTATATCAACAGTCAGTAATTATGCTCCTGCTGACACAGACTGAAACATTAAGGTCATAATTATTTTTGTTTTATAGCATGTACACGAAATACTAATCAGCCATGTTCTCTAGAATACACTATCAGAAAACCCTGGAAAGAGTTGTCTTGAAGTATTTTTTTAATGGAATTCATTTACTTTAAAATACAGTTGAGTTTAAATTCCATTATTAAAAAAAAATCCAAAAAGCCTGAAAATTGTGGGAAAAGTTATTTCAGAAATGTTAGCTCACTTTTTCACCTAAAGGAGATCATCTGCAAAGTTGGTACCTGAGAGATTAAAATTCTAACAGGACTGGATGTTCTGATCTGCAACTCCAAAAAGCATTTCAGCAGGCAAAACAGTCAGTCTACCTGGGGTATGCTCTCTTATGCCCCTTGAAGCTCTACCTTCAAGTGACCAAAAAGTTATTAAAAATAACATTTCAAACTCAGTTTTTCAGAATCTGTTATTAATATTTTTCAGAATCTGTTATTAATATTGTTTGAAATTTTCAGAAAATTCCTAATCAGCTCTATACATGGCAAAAATGGGTTCAAATATAATCTTTTACATATTTAAATGTACATATGTAACATGCGTGACTTATACCATGTTTATGATACGTTAAAAAGTACAACTGCTTTTAGTGCTTGTAGTTTAGATAGTGTACAGGAAACACAAGACATCAGTTGGGCAGAACTAGTTTGTCAAGAGTGATAAGAATGCTTTGTCTATATTTTATTATTCATTTGAATTAATATTTCAGCTATTTGTTTAGATATCAGCATAACAGGGTTTTTTTTCATTTCACAGATCTGTTAGGCCCATTTGTCTCTTGTGTGATTTTTCTTATGTAGTCAAACAAGTTTTCATGTATTGAGAATCACATAATTTCAAAGTCCTCTTATTCACACCTATATGCAAATAAGTGAGTTCCTATTTTGCCACTTCATACATTTAAATTAATTGTTTTATCCATTCATCAGTAAGCAACTGATCAAGAAACCTGCAGACTTGGTTAGCATTAGAGTTACAGAAAGAAAATGGCTTATATTAATACATTTACATACTCTTTTACTTTGAGTAGATTTTGGAAGTTGTATTTTAGTAATTTTTAAATTATTCAAGTAATATTATTTTAGTGTGGAGAATAAAAAAAAGATAATATGCTTGAAAGCATTTCTGTTTTTCCAGTCATTTGATAGCATCTGCTTAAAGGTACTGTTTCTCTTCACAAAGCTTGCCTTTCTTTAATAATTTTTGTGGTTTTGCTAAAAATATATAAATACAATAGCAAAATAAAATAGGGCTGATCAGGTAATGGCTGTCTAGATGCTGTATATTCTGGTGGATATGAGCTAAGATTGCATAAGGAACATTTTTTTAACTCTTTTTTAAGTCTAATGACTGATATTAGAATATTTTCAGTTTCTAATGTAGCTAGGTTTGGAGGTTAGGTTTTGGTTTGGGTTTTTTTATTTCCATTTAAAGAAAACTTAAACCAAAATCATATAAACATCGAAACTTTTCTTAACTTTTGAGTCAAAAAAGATTGTTGATATGAAACTAATCAAATAAGTTGTATTACTTATAAATTGTAGTACAGGGAGATATTAGATATGGTCAAAATGACCAGTGTTTTATTTTTGTAAGATTTTGAATTTTTGAGTAATAAAGATCAATATTTTTATTTCCTTTTGTGCAGCTATCTATCCTCACATCTCTTTCTTCTGTAAAATACCTAACATATAGATAATTTTCTTACTTTTGACTGCAAGTTTAAAGCTATAGTTAAGAAAAACAGTTACTTAGTACGAATGACAATGCTTGATAATTAAGAAGTGAAAACGTATTACACTATTTTACTCATCACTCCAATTGTTAGAAAAGAAAAAAAGTCCAACATCTCTTGCTTCGCTGTCTTATCAAACACTTGGCACATTAAAACCACTGGAAGTGTTCCATGGCTCTCGTTAATAAGGTTATTTCTATTTTGTTATTGTCAACAGTTATTATTCTCAATTTTTGTCTCCATATATAGTTAAGATGTACAAGATTGCTACTAAGATGATTCAGAAATCATTCCATCATGCAATTAAAGTCTAAGAATAACATCTGTAGTATAACTGGAAATTATTAATTTCAAGCCAGTAGAGGCCCTAACACGGCAAGACAATTTTCAGCAAGTGTTTAGAAATGTAGATCTGAAAGGGAGTGTTGAAACTAAAGCCTGTGCAACTGCAGACACCATAGCTCAAATTCTTTGCATTTTAAAATAGTTGTACTTGCTTTTACATTGATTTAATTTTCATTCTTTTTTCTTGTGATTGCCAATCCTGCTGCTATTAATAGAGCACTGCTTAGGACACATTTAGTGACTATTAGACATTTTTCTTATTTCTTGTTCGAAAATTTCCACAGCCAATCTAAACCTATCCATCACTGTGCTATTATTGACTTGTGGCTTAAACAGAATTTTTTTCTTTGCTGATGTTTATAACTTTGCAAAAAATCATGTACCTTGTCTGTCTTCTTTTTGTTAGACTGCATCTGATACAATCAGAGAATTTCATTGCCTAGCTTCTAGCAAAATAAATATTCATGGTAAGCCCATACATTTCACGTCTATGGTAAACTACTTTCAATACTGCGATTATAACTCCTGTCACTATATCAGAAATACTAGGCTAGACTGAACAAACCATGTTTTTTCCAATTTTTCTCCTAAGATCAGCTCCTTACTCACTTTATCATTGTCATTGCTCTTGTCAGTAACTTTTGTAGTTTGATGTTATCAGTCTTGAACAAGAAGAAAAATATTTGTATTCAGCATTTCAGAAAATAATGAAAGCTGATACCCTGATTTTTATGGAGAAACTTGTAAGTACCATGGAATTTATTTTGCTTTCACTGATCCATACTGATAGCTCGGTATCATTCCATGATCAGTTGTACACTCAGGCTTTTCTCCTCCCCAGTTGCTTTCAATCTCCCTCTCCTCCCTCACCCCTTCCCTTTCTCTCCCTCTCTCTCTCCCTGTTTGTCTCTCCCTTTCTCTCTCTCTTTCTTTTATCCTTTTTTCCTTTCTTTCTTTCTTTTCATTAATGGAGGAGATACAGCAGGATGAGCTTCACCTGGAAAGCTGATTTTCAGATAGCTTAAGCCAAATGCAATGCAAGACCTCCTTGCAACCCTTTCTGCAGAAAGGCTCTTGCATATAGTCACTCCTATAGTAAGGAAGGTCACTGCTGAATCTCATGAAGCACATTGTGGGTGTCGGGAAGTAAAAGAAAATCAGATTCAGTATAAATCCGAGGAATGAAAAGGATTAAGCTTCTTGCTCTTATGGCAGGCATCCAAGGAGAAGTCCACCCATTCTAATCCTGATCCTGAGTTTCTGAATCCAGTTCTAATATCTGATTCCCCTCTGCCACTCAGTGTGAGTCCTCCCTGGTGCCTGCCTTCTCTGCAGCATCAGTGATGATTGTTATTTGGGTGGGCAACTTGGTTTTGATATCGACTTTGTATGTATTTTTATATATTTCTTTATTTTCATTATTAACTTATCAGTACAACTATTATTTATTAGAACTGTTTTAGTTTTCCAGCCTGTAAGTCTCTCTGCCTTATTCTCTCTCCCTTTCTTCTGGGGAGAGAGAGAGGCTAGAGAGCATCAGTCAGTTGTTTAGTGGCCAGTCCATTCCTAACCCTTGACAAACGTAATTTATCTTGATTTATAGCAAAATAAAACATATTGAGTTTTTTACCACTATGTTAACAAAAAAGTTAAACCAAGGGCTTGAACCACTCTTTCATTCATCTGGTGCCATCCATTTCTGAGTATCTCTTTCTGGTCACTGGGGCAATCTGCCTTTGTTAGATGTTTTTTCCCACGTGTTTCCAGAGTCACTTTGATCTCCATTACAGTCAGTTCTTGAGATGTCCCTGACACTCTGGAAATAGTAACATATTTTGTGCCTATAAGATCAGATGGCATTAGGGTGCAATGTGCTTTTTACTTTTATGGTTTTAATGTACCAGGCTGTGAAATCCACACAGTCCGATAAACTGGATTTTACCTCCACCTGGCTGGAGGTAAGGACCCTCTAATTTCAAGGGTAGTACCAACTATGGGCAACTGGGTAGATGTCGTTCACAGGGTTTACATAGTTTACAGGATATGCATAGTTCACAGGAGTTGTGTGGACTACATCTGTATTTCTGCTACTCACATTTGGATCTGAGGCCTGTATACTCAGACCAGAGAACTGCTCATGGTAAATTAGAGCAGCCTTCCTCCTAGGACAACTCCATCTTCTGCTTGTTTTACTTTATAATTTACATATTTGTGCCTGTAGAGCAGAGGAAGGTTTTATGTGCCAACTACTCGTGTCAGCACCGTATTGACACAGGAAAAAAGACAATGCATTTCATGACATGTTCCATTTGTCTTTAGCTGGTCTCTAATCATGTAAATAAAAGATAATTGTAAAATAGATTATTTTTTGTGCTATAGTTGAAGATAAATTTTAAAATCAGTACCAGTAATGTCTAACTGGGAATTACATCCTTTTAGGACTCTGATAACTTTTTAGAATAAAATTTTTATTTAAAAAAAAGCCCCAAACCATCTAGTATCACTATATATGTATATACACATATCTGGGTATATAAGAAAATATTCTTTTATTTTTAAATCAAGCATCCTAACATTACTTGTATCCTATTAAATTTCAAATAACAATTTGGAATAAAAACACTGAAAAATTAATATTTTACTTAGGTTTGTGCTTTTAAGAATTAACACTAATAAAAATAGTAAAGTTAACTTGAAATCACTATATTACGTGTAAAATGGTTATCTTTTGGTTTAGATATTTGGTGCATTGACCAGAACAAGTTTACATTTCCCACAAACCTATAGAATGATATGAACACTACATAAAACTTCCTTTAAATAGCTTATCGGCATTTTAAATTAAGTTACATCACTGTTCAGGGATTTTACTGATTAAGCTTCATTGACACTCAATGTGGAAAGGAAGTGTTCAGTTAGATGATTTGCTGGTTATTAATACATTATAGAGCCCTACAATGTTGATAATCTCTCCAGATGTTCCTAAAACTGTTGAACAAGAACTCCTACACAGCATAATCTAATTATTAGAACTTCTTCAACTGTGTTTCAGATTTATATCTAAGATAGGTTTCCTGTAAGATATCCGTAGATTACTTGGGTTCTCATTGCTTGCTTCTCTCCATGTTAAACAGAGACAACAGTGGTTCCATATCCAGGATCTGCATGACAAGACACACAAAGGTTAAGGGTGTTCTTGTATTATAAACAGGAGGGCAAACAATTACCATCTCTCAGTCAAGAGTTTGAAAAATAAGCCCCATTCAAATTCATGACAGTCGCAGCCCCACTGTCTTCTTTCAGGCTCTTCGAAACTCAGCCATTGACGTTTTGCCCGTAGAATGACATCTATTTATCTTTCTGTTGTAATTTTGGTATCCACCATCTTAGTTCTCTGCCAGTACTTACCTTTCAGTCTGTGGTACTGATATCTTGACTTTGCAGCTTTTCTCCCAAAATATCCTGATGATATTATCTTTCAATGGATCTTACGAATGCTAAGAGATTTAGCCACTATTTTAATCTATTTTTCCAATTCAGTTAAGTTATACACCATCAGTAGATTCTCCAAACTGGAACTCTAACTTATATTGCTAACCATGTTTATTTTCTAGTCCATACTAAACTACTGCTTTTCAAACACCTGTCACATTAATCTTAACTACATGTTCTGTGGCAGTTGGATAATTTCTACAGCAGCAATTGGCATGATCATTTTAGTTAAAAGTGTGAATTGATTTTGTCATGTAAAACTGTAACAGAAAAACCCATGCAGATACAGAAGAAAGAAAAGAAAAACTTTTGTTAAATTTTTAAGAGAAATGCCAAAACAGTGATGTAATAAGGGAATAGGTAGATGTATAGGACAATATAATTCAAGGTTCACATCTCTATGCAAAATATTAACTGAAACATTTCCGGTTTGTTCTATTCTATTCTATTTTACCTTATATGGTAGAGAATAGATAGCTTGACATGCAGACACTGTCACATTCATTATTTTAAAATCCACACAGAGACTAAGAAAAGCCCAAGAACATGTGAGAATTTGAATTTAAGCCTTCAATGATGATAGGGAGCATTTACAGCACCCCATATTAATCTGTATCTTAGACAGCAGTAGCCCATTAATACCTGGCTCCGAGCCTGGTGTGTCTGGCAGGGGTTTGGATTTTTTGACAGTGGCTGGATCTACAGGAGGCCAGGTCTGTTAGAAACGCATGGAAATAGCCTATCCCACAGAGGGAAAAGGGTGTTGGGAATGGAGTTGGCAGGGCTCATAGACAGAGCTTTAAACTAGGTGTGGAAGAGGGTGGGGGTGAAATCAGAATCACCGAAATGGAATCGGAATGCAATATGCCAGTGCTTGTGAGGGAGGAATGTACTAGCAGGATCATACAGTCTTGTAAATTAGCAAAGGATCAAAATGTCATACCAAGTTGCAGGCAGAACACAAAGATTGTTGAGAGATTGGTTACTATGGAAACATTAAAGTTTCATCAGGAAGGTATTAGGGCTTCTCCCATCCAAAAGGTGACCCAGCTGAGGCACATCTACACTAATGCAAGCAGCATGGGTAACAAACAGGAGGAACTGGAGGCCATTGTATAGATGGAAAACTAGGATAGAGTTGCCGTAGCAGAAACGTGGTGGGATGATACAAATGGAGTACTACAATTCATAGAATGGCCTAAGCTGGAAGGGACCTTAGAGATCATTTTAATCCAGCCTCCCTACCACCAGGGATGCCACCTGTTGACTAGATCAGGCAACACATGGGGACCGAATGGGAATCGAACCCGCGACCTTAGCGCTGTTAGCGGTACACTCAACTGACTGAGATAACCAGCCGCTTGATTGATGGATACCAGCTTTTCAGAAGAGACTGATGACACAGGAGAGGTGGTGGGGTGGCCCTCCATGTTCGGGAGGGATATGAATGCTTAGAAATTAATCAATGTGATGACAGGCTTTAGAGCTTATGGGGTAGAATGGGTTAGAATCAAAGGAAGAGCCAATAAGATGGACATAATCATGGGAGTCTGCTACAGACCTCTCAACCAGGATGAAGAAATAGAAAAGATACTTTATAAGCAATTAGGCAAAGTTGCATGGACTCTACCCCTTGTTCTCAGGGGGCATTTTAACTTCCCAGACGTCTGCTGGAAATACAATACAGCAGAGAGGGATCAGTCCTGAAGGTTCCTGAAGTGTGTGGGAGATATCTTCCTGACTCGGATGGTGAGGGAACCAACGAGGGGAAGTGCACTCCTGGACTTGCTGCTTGTTAATAGGGAAGGTCTTGTGGTGGTTGTAATTGTTGGAGGCTGTATTGGACAAAGTGATCATGCAGTGCTAGAGTTCTCCACTTTTGGTGAAGTAAGGAGCAGGGTCAGCAGAACTGCCACTTTGGACTTCCGGAGAGCTGACTTTGGACTCTTCTGGTCCATGGTTAAGAGAGTTCCTTGGGAGGCTGTTCTCGAGGGCATGGGAGCCCAGGAGGGCTGGGCATACTTTAAGGAATTAATTTTAGGGGTGCAGGAACTGGCTATACCCAAGTCATGGAAGATAAGCCGACAGGGAAGGAGACCAGCCTGGCTGAACGAAGAGCTTTGGCTGGAACTGAGGAACAAAAGGAGAGTTTATGGTCTCGGGAAGCGGAGGCAGGCTAATTATGAGGATTATAAACAACAAGTGAAGCTGTGCAGGGAGAAAATTAGAGAGGCCAAAGCCCACCTAGAGCTAAACATGGCCACTGGGAAAAGTTTCTATAAATACATTAACAGTAAGAGGAGGTCTAGGGAGAATCTCCATCCTTTGTTGGATGCAGAGGGAAGAGCAGTGACCACCAATATGGAAAAAGCTGAGGTGCTTAATGCTTTCTTTGGCTCAGTTTTTAACAGTTAAGACCAGTTGTTCTCTGGGCACACAGACCCCTGAGCTGGATGAAAGGGATAAGGAACAGAATAAGACGTACATATTCCATGAGGGAATGGTTATGGATCTGCTTCATAAGCTGAATCCTCATAAATCTATGGGGCCTGATGGATTACACCCT
>NW_009736872.1:0-472 GCF_000703405.1 Apaloderma vittatum | reverse complement strand
GGGACTGTTCAGTTTGACGAAGAGGAGGCTGAGAGGGAGGACCTCATCATGCTCTACAATTATTTGAAAGGACATTGTAGAGAGGTTGGGGCTCTTCTCACAGGTAATTAGGGACAGAACCAGGGGGAATGGTTGCAAGTTGCAACATGGCAGGTTTAGGCAGGACATTAGGAAGAAATTCTTCACGGGAAGAGTGGTCAGACACTGGAATAGACTGCCTAGGGAGGTGGTTGAGTCGCCATCCCTGGATGTGTTCAAGTGTCGTTTAAATGGGGTGTTGAGTGATATGGTTTAGGGGTGACCTGGTTGGTCAAGTCCAATGGTTGGACTTGATGATCCCAAGGGTCTTTTCCAACCTGAATTGTTCTATGATTCTATGATTCTATGATGTAGTTTACCTGGGCTTCAGTAAGGCCTTTGACACTGTTCCCCACGACATCGTTATGGTTAAGCTGGCTGCCCATGGCTTGGA
>NW_009736871.1:90248-106114 GCF_000703405.1 Apaloderma vittatum | reverse complement strand
TTAGGGGCAGGAGGGGAGGAAAAAAAAACAGAAACACCCAACAAAACCCTCCTGCCAAGCTGAAGAAAAACGTGTTTGTGCAGGGCCGAACCTGTGACTATAAATATGGTGGGGGGGATGCTAAAAATACCCGTGGGGACTGCTGACTGTCTGGTCTGAGGGGCCACAGGGAAGCCATGGGGGAGTCCAGGAGGTTTTCGTCGCGAAGGAGTGGAGGAGAGGGGCTGTGTGGGGCAAACTGGGTGTTGTGCAGGGGGAGGGTGTCCTCAGGAGGAGCCCCTCTCATCTATCTCTCCTCTGGAAGCTGAGGCAGCACCTCTGCCCTTCCAAAAATCCCAGGGCTCCTCCTCGAATGCTGTGTGGGGTGTAACCTCTCTCAGCCCCAGGAGTGGACTTTAGTGGGGGAATTGGGATGGCCAGGGCCACTGGAGGTGGCACCAGTGGGGAGGGGGATGCCTGCTTGGCCTCGCTCTGCACGCTTCTGGTGGCAACAGGTCCCAGAAGAGGTGACATCTTTCTCACCAGAACCCGAGGGAAGGAACAGGGCAGAGGAGCAAGTGTGTCCCATAGTTTATTTATTTATTTGGCTGGTTGGGCTGCGGTGGGGAATCTGGGAACTTTCTAGGCCAGTGCACCTCTGCGGCCAGTCGCGCTACTTTAGCCTCCCCTGCAGATCCCAGTGGAGAACGGCACCAGCATCGCCTTTGCAGAGGCCCGGTTGTCCCCGGGGAGTCTTGGAGGAGATCTGTGAGGGTCGCCTGGGTGACTCTTGGCCCCTTCCTGCAAATAGCAAGCTGAGAAAGGACAAATCCTGTTGCAAGAGGCAGCAGGGTGGGTGGGAAACACTCTGAGACACCTCTTCCCCTTCCTGATGCCCCCATCTCAGAGTATGTGCAGGCACCAGAAAGCAACACTCATAAGTAACTCATTAGAGGACGAGTTTTTCTGTGTGATGGGTTTCGGGGTTGGTTCAAACAAAACAAAAGCTATTCCCAAGATCCTGCCAAGTCCTTGATCAGGCTTAAACTGAACTTTTTAGGAGTGCTGAGACAGTTTTGTTTGTTTGGTTTGTTGTTATTTTCTTGTTTAAACGGATCTCTGCGCTTTCTGGTTTCAGCTAGAGAAGCAGAGATGAGAGCACTAAAAAGCTAAATCAAAAGCTGTCCTTGCATCACCATTGATTTCTGCAGTACCAGATAGGACTGGAAATATCCTAGTAAAGTGCATTGCACAAGAGCTTTCAGGCTGAGGATGTTCATATATACTCACAGCTTCAGCACCTGGTCAGCTGAGCTGGTTGAAGCCAACAGTTTTCCTTTGCCAGGTAGCAGTGCTCACCTGGGTAGTTACTCTGTGCCTGATGAGAGTGCAAGGGGCGTCATCTCTTCTTACAAGGCCTGCTTATAATCATGGCTTGTGATTCATGTGGATGTGCCCTTACTCCTTCCTGTGAAACTGTCCCAAACGGCGGTGTAAGGAGCATGGGCCAGATCCTTCCTCGAACCCTTCTGGATGTCAAGGCATGAAAACTGAGAAAAGAGAGAAAAGCCTCTTTTTCAGCAGCAGCTGCATCTGGCTTTCAAACTGGCAACATCAGATCCTTTATTAGTTTATAAACATTGTAATCCTCTGGGGAGTTGTCCAGATTCGCTTACAGCTCTGAGTGACAGAGGCAACGCTTGGAGTAAGGCAGTATTTGTGAAGGAAGTTCGGCTTCCCTCTGAATAGGAAAAGGCTCCTGGAACTGTGGCAAAAGACTGACCAGTTACACGCAGGAAACTGTTTAGTGCCAATAGTAACTCCCCTTGGCGGAGGGGAAATGGCTGGCTGGCTAAGAAGAGAAAGGGGCTAACATTTTCCATTCTATTAACTTGTTTACTTAAGGCAATTCCCAATCAAATCATCTTGCTAGGCTAGCTTGAGAATAGAATCTTGGCGACGTACCATCCACCTTACAGGCCTGGCTAGGCTTCAAGTAGCTTCATCACTAAAGGTCCACTCCCCAGTTAGCTAATTTTCTGAAAAATAGCTGTATTTGCCAACATCTTTCTGTTTCTCCTGATAATAAGGTGAAAAATTCTTACTCCTGACAACTCATAAAACAACCTCAAACCAAACCTAACGAATTCCCACTCAATAAATGGAAATGAAATAGCAGACGACCAGCGTGTGTATTTTCAGCCAGCCTCTAGGTGAAATTTGGAGCTGGGTGTGTCAGGTGTGTGTGTGTGTGAGCCCACACTCGCATGTGAATGAAATGCAGTGTAATCTCCTAATTGGTAGATCCCAATGGATACACGGAGATATTTTTAATGCAAACAGGTTTTACCAGTAAGTGGCAATAATTGCCATCTGCTTATCACTAGTCTTGGCTTTTAACTGTTTAATTTCTGCTGGCTGCAGTCTTTCCATCCTTAAAATATGTGGGATTCCTATAGAACATTATAGTATGGTAATCTGATTTACATGGCTACGAGGGTAATTGTGAAGCCTCAACTAAGAAGTCAGTACTTGAATGATGGTATTTCCTTCTGGAGGTATCATGTTTTCCCCTGATGGTATATTCCCATCCCAAGTGTTAGATCAGCTTCACTAAGATACAGTATGTGAAGAAGAAATTTCATCAGGCAGAGGCTCAAGTAGGGTGCTGCAGTCCAGCTTCCCTCCCCTGGAGGGATGAGATTCAAGGAAAGGCAAATAGGCAGCTCAATATGGACCAGAGTATAAAGGCCTGAAGACGTTGCTGGTTCAGTTCTGACATTACTTGTAAGGAGGATCCACCTTGTCTGATCGATGCAAAAAGGGTCAGAGTTGCAGCTCACTATCCTCCTCGTCGTCTTTGAACAAATTAGTATCCATAGACACAATCAGGCCCTCAAATATTCACAGCTGTGGTTCAAATGAAGTCTCCTAATGAAATGCAAATTCAATAAGACAGTTACATGATCAGCATCAGCTCATTAAGGCCTGCCGAGCCTGTGTCTGTTCTTTGTTAGACTGGCATAAAGCTCTCCCCAACTTTGGTGGAGTTACCCTGGGCTGAAAGCTGCCGGGCTCCAGGCAGGGTTTGGTCCAGAGGGCCAGCTGGGGGGGAGGGCAGTATTCTGCGTTGTGCCACTGGATCAGTGGCACTGAGCTGATGAATATCAGCTGAGGGTCGGGCTTGCCGACTCTAAAGGAGGGGAGAGGGTTTGGTTTTACTCTCCTTCATCACACCATGAAAATAGGAGGAGACTCACTGAAGCCACAAGGTGACACTAGTACAAGCAAACACCCCAAACTCCAACCCAGTGCAAGACCAAAATCAAGCTCGGCTAGAGATTTTCCCTGGAAAGGCTCTCGTCTTGTATTTGCAAGGTTCTTGAAGTCACTGCTCTTTCCTCGGTCATGGGAGGCAGTCGAAAGGGTGTCAGGCAGCTGGCTTGCTACCTTCCTGACCCCGTTTCACAATGTCTGTGCCTCTGTGAAAGGGTTGCCCCAGACAAAGCACAAGGGATGCACAGCCCTTGCATCCGAGTACAGGGTGGTTTTTTTTCTTTCATTTTTTTTTTTGCCCAGCCCCAGCGAATGTAGCAGTGTTTAACAGGTCTGACCTGCTCAGCTGTAATGAGCCATTTGGAGAAAGGGGACAAATGCAGTTACCTCTTGCCACAAGTCTTGCTGCTGGGAGATGAACTTTGCTACTCTGCCTTGGCTTTAACAAATGCCCCTCAGTGTATCTCAGTGCAAATGTGTTTCCTTTTCATTTTCAAATAGGGATGAATCCAGTATGTTGGATTAGAAATTTCCCATCACTGACAAAAGTGGAGGGGAAAAAAAAAGCCATGTAAAGTTCAATAAGAGGGCAGAGGTAAGAAGGAAACAAAGCCAGTGAGGAAGAAACAATTTCTACTTTTTTCATAGGTAGAATTTTGCAGTAATTTGTGTGTTAAGATTTTTTTTACTGAGGTTTTTTTGTTGTTGTTGGGGGCAAACCATAGCATAAGGAAATTGGGCTTTTGTACTGAAGTTATTTATACATTAGATCTGTGCATTCAGTGTCGATTGTCCACAATATACAGAGGTGCAAAAGATCGAGCATACTTACCACGAAGGAAAATGTGTCCTTTTAAAAGCTAAACTTTAGATGTGTATGTTTTGCTATTTGTCTTTCAGTGTTTTACATTTACGTATTAAAAATTAATTTGGATTACATTTATCACACACAGGAATAACTAAGCAGCTGCTCTGGGGCATAGCAAATCCTGGAAAACAAAATGCATACAATAAATGCATTTTTTTACAGACAGTGCATTCAGGGCAAATTTACTGTAGCAAGTTGAAGCCTCTCCTCTCTTTCCAATAGCACCCTGTGCTGTTGCTTTTGTGATTTGGGTCACAGGAAGAGGGAACTGATTTTTGAAGAAGAAAAAGAGAAAGAATATGAAATTGCGCTTTGAGAAAAATACATATCCAAACCAGAGGAAGTCTGTCGGAGAGCAGCAGGACTGGTAAGACGGCAAGAAAATACAAGCCATGAGGACAGGCAGAAGGAAATGAAACTAGTAAGGAAAAAGCCAAGTGTGAAGGGAGATCATAATAGCAGCCCTCAGAAATGTAAAGTTAATAGAGGAGAGATATTAATTTATTATGCATTAAGAGAGATGTAGGCTAGGAAAAGCTTGCTAACTCTAGACATGAGGAGCAGTGGTAGGCCCTTGCTCGCTGGAGATTCTGAGTAGTGATTGAGTTTATATTTGCTGGGCTTGGGCAATTCATCTACCCTTGGAGGGGAGACAAGCCGGTTTGTCTCTTGGAGCTCCCTTGCCAAGGTGCAATGCAGACCACTTGGTGAGGACATAAGGAAACACTTGGTGGGGACAGGCAAGATGAGGTGAAACATCAGGACACTGTGAGCAGAAACTCCCAGTGTGAATGTAAGGACAGAAAATGAATTCCGAATCAGATTCTAAGATGATTGCTCTGTTTTTTTGGAGTCGGCTTGGATAATTCCTCTTAGCCTCACTACTTGTTCTTATCCTCCTATCTTTGACCCATGTGTGCCTCCCAGGACAGTTGCTAAAGTCATCTAGTCTGGGAACAATCTAGTGTGGCTGTGGTAACCAACCTCCCCAGCAGTTGCGGCAAACAAAGAGTTTGTACATGCCCAGACTCTAGTTTCCAGTCACATATTGACCAGAATGTGCTCAGAGCAGTGACTGAATGACTTCGGTAACAGATACAATCATGAAAGCCAAAGAACCCTCACAAATGATTCGTAAATAGGAATAGAAGAAAAACGTGTTGACTATATGACTTGCTAAAAATATCCATCCCGGCTCTAGCTGTCATCACATCTCTCCTCTAATCCTACAAGCAGCGTGTGAAGGGTTATCCTAATGCCCCCACACTGATTCCTCACTCCGAGTGCATAGAGCTGCACGCCTGAGGAGCCACAAGCAGATTGCCAAGCAAAGCCAAATTTGGTCCCCAGGCTTTATGCAATCAGCCACTGCTCCCAGCGTTTTGTCAGCAAGTCAACCGCAGCCTTACCCATATTACTGAGGAACATGCTAGAGCGACCCAAAGTGTCATGCTTTCAATGGAGGCTTTCACTAGTTACCAGCGGTAATGTTATACCACATTAGAAGTGCTTCGGGTGCCAAGCACACACTGAAGAAGAATTTAGGAAATCATAAAAATACCACCCCAAAAAGGTATTAGTAGAGGCAGTAACATTTGTTGTGCTTTGTCATGGTGCCAAATTCCTATGCCAGAGCTATGCGGTGTGTGTGTTAGAAACTAAAATCTCCCATTTGCAGCATCTTTTCTTAGGAAGCAACAGCAAAAAAATGAGATATGCACATTTTTTGGTACTTTACTCCTAACAGGATGTCCATATGAGATGTTGTTGACTACATCTGTGCAGGCAGTGTGTGACTTTGATACCAGATTGTCCTGAAATACCTGTTTTCCCAGCACCATGTTTCTTTCATTATGAAGTCTTTTCAAAATGAAATATGTCTTCTTAATACTATTTATATCTACTTGGCAAATGGATTCCAGGAACTCTTGTGTGAATCTGACAGGCAGATCTGACAGCTTTATTGCAAAGATGGTTGGAAAGGCATTTGTTGTATAGCAAGTCTGTTCTTACTTCAGCAGCATCAGAAGTAAGCCTGAGCAAGGCCTTCAGTAAGGTTGACCGGGGTTGTACACCTGCAAGATCTGGAAAATAAAAGAGAGTGGGTGCAGAACACTTTTTTTGTAGCTGCAGTAGGTTTTCCATCCAAAGAATTGGAAGAACACATCAGCAACAGTGGGATAAATTAAAGCCCAAATGAAATACAGTTTATTGCAGAACGAGTGCTCCCTCATTCATCCTTCTCCCTCCAATCTCTATCCTTCTGTTCTTCCCTTCTCCCTTTCCCCATGTCTGTCCTTCCTTCCTTCCTTCATTCCTTCTTTCTTTCTGTCCATCCATCCTAGACACTGCTAGCATTAACCACCACCCACCTTTTGGAAAGTGCAACAAACAGAGGAAAAGCTGAAGCAAATGTTCCCTGAATACTGAAGGCAGAAAAACTGGCCTTGGCATTTCAGTAAAATAGCCTGTATTTTATACCACAAAACTGATTTTTTAAGGCTCCAGTGGGAAATAAGTGGGAAATGAGTATCCAGATGTCTATGTGTCTCCAGAAGGTTCAGCTGATATAGAACTCTTGGGAACTAATGAGGAAGAACTCTGTCAAACTTGTTAAAATAAATTTCTAGTGTTTTAGATGAAGGGTGAAATCAGAGGTAGGATGCATCTTCAGGTGGGATAGAAAGGGGAAAGAGGGTGGAGAGGCAGAGGGAAACGATTTGGGACTTCACCTAGAGTACTGCATCCAGCTCTGCAACTTCCAGCACAAGAAGGGCATGGACCTGTTGGAGATGGTCCAGAGGAGGCCACAAAGTTGATCAGAGGGCTGGAGCACCTCTACTACAACGACAGGCTGAGAAAGTTGGGGTTGCTCAGCCTGAAGAAGAGCCTGCTGCTGGAGGGAATGAGGCATGGCTAGTTAGTGATGAAGAGGGGAGAAGTAGTGTGGGAGGTGGGTGCCTCTATCAGAGGACTGATGGGAGGAGGGAGGGACAAATTACGGCTTGCCTGTCCTGGTCTCCAGTGCCCACTGCCAGCTCACTTTGTAAGGGCACAGTGTTTGCAGCTTGCCACCGCACATCCTGCACTGCCCTGTCAGTGTGGCCCTGTGGCACATCGTGAAAGCCACTGCATTTGGAACCCCATATCTGTGGGTATCTCCTAGCACAGGATGAGTGGCTCCAAACCAGTCAATGGCAGGAAGAATGGTCTTCTTAGGAGCCTGGATGACCTTTTTGCTGTCCTGGGACTAGACTGTTGTGCCAGTGTCCTACCTGAATCAGTCACTACATGTGCATGGCCATTCCTCTATTCAGGGAGGGAGAGGAGCTTATGTTGAGGCGTGGGCTCAAGGGCTTAAAAATAAAACTAAAATGAGTTTAGGGCCCAGGGAAATTGGGCCTGCGTGCAAGGGATATGTCCAGAAGGGTCATGCAGCCAACCTTTGCTGTCATCTGGTTTCCCAGGACACAGAGATGACAAAAGAGGAGCTGACATGCCATTTACTTTTCTGAGTTCTGTCCCACGTTCTTGCTTTTATTGCTCTGCCTTTGTGTGCAGCCTCTGCTGGCACTGGGATCCCCCTTACTCCCTGCCCTGGGGGGAAAAGAGGGGCATGTTTTCTTTAAACTTTCTGTCTCCTCTGTGACAGTTTCCATTAGTGGTTTGACACCCCTGTGCTTCTTCCATGAGGGCTTTGCCTTCACCCTGTCTTTAATCATGTTGTCATATGATAATAGGATCAAAAGGAAGAACACTGAGTCTTGCCCTTCTGAAGTGCTTTATGCTCACCCTAATAAACAGCTTGTGCTTGGGATTGTGCTGCAGCTGGCCTGCCCTCAGCTCCATCCTTTCTATGCCATATTCGTGCTGAACTTTAACCACAGGGCTATCTGGCCTTGGCAGCTGTCCCCAGCCCAACAGCCCTCTGCTGTAAAGGGCAGTCTGTGCCATCATGGTATAAGTTGAGTAAAACCGTTAAAGAGCAGACAGCACACTGGAAAGTGTGGTTGATTTTGTCTGTGTTTGCCTCTCTAGAAAAATTCAGGTTTGGAGAAACTTCGTGAAGAAGTTCAGCCTGTGTATTTATGTGTATACATCCGTGGAGAAAGGGGAATTTGCACTCACTGCCACGTAGCACGGGGCCTCCTGGAAGACTTGGCAAGGTCCTGAAGCAGTGTGAGTTGTTGCCTGTCTGCTTTTCTGCTGTGTAAGATGTTTTCACAAAACCGACTTCCTTGGAATTCACCCCTCTGAGCCTGTGCAATGACTCCTGGAACTGCAGTACTAGGTTTTCTCACTTCTGCCATGGTGTGAGTCCATGAATGGAAGGACTGATCAACGTGTTGCTTCTGTTTGCACTACAGTAGCCTTGAGAGAGCTCAGCCGAGCCTAGACCCTCAATGAAGTATATTCTGCATATAGTCAGAGATGGGACGTGACTAAAAGACCTTGAAGTTCACTTAGAAAAGCTATCACATTAAAAATGAAGGAGAGGCACCGACAATGTTTGTGATACACTCCTGTATGTAGAGTTCAGTCTATATCTTCTGAGCTGCAGTCCAGTGTCTTGACTGTAGTGGTGACCTCTCTCCCAGTCCTTGGAAAAAATGCCCAGGTTTGATTAAAAAATGTGCAATGAAGAAATGCTAGCTCAGTTGTCACTGCTTGTGGTTTCGCAGATTCATACTGAAGCCACTGAATCCAAGATTAGGTCTAAGAGCTCATCGTCATTACTCTGGCTTTTTCTATTGCAAATACCTTTTCAGTCTCTGAAGTGAAGACATCAGAAGCAGGCACAGTGCCAAATAGGTAGAACTTGCACCCTCATTCTCTCAGGTGTCCAAAAGCTTCCTTTACTCTTCTTTCCCCAGTCCTGCAACGGGAACAGTTATTTAGAGAGTTACAGATCTCACTATTCAAGTCTTTACTGGAGTTATTTCTTCTCTGGATTGAGGGTCCCATTTTCAAATGCTAGCTTTAAATGTTGTCTTTATTTCTTCCCAATGTGATAGACTTACTCTGCTTCCTTAATCATATTCTGCCATTTATAGCCTTTAATTTATATGTTGCTAGTTTACATACATATCTATATGTGTATCTGTTTTCACTTCTTTTCTAAAATGTTGGGTTGGTTGACTGCAGATTCTGGAGCCGATATCCTCAAGTGGTTCCTGATTATTTCTAACAATTTTGTGTTTCAAGTCTTTCTCCAAGTCAGTTGGGCTCATAGACATTGTTACTGTTGAGAAATGTTCCCTTTAAAGTATCAAGTATCTATGTTATTGTTTTGGACTTCATGTTTTTTGCTTAAAACAAGGGTAGCTAAATCACTACTGCTTGTGTCTAATCTCTCCAGTCCCCAGTTCTCCTCTGTCTGTCAATAGGGGCTCCAGAAAAGAATTCCCCGTTATTAAATGAATCACTCTTTGAGTTAGAAAATTTCCCCTTAAAAATGTGAATGCTGTCCTGTGAAACTTGCTCTGTTGTGTTCAAATTGTCACATATGTTCATGTGTTACAGGTAGGTATATACAAAGCTGATATTCCTGTCCTCTGTCCAAACTGATGGTTTGTCAGTGTCACCAGCTAGCTCCCCTTGTGCTTTATCTGTTATCATTAAAAATAATTTAAGCTTGTTGGGATGGAGAATGATATTTTGTCAAACACAGAATGCTTCTTTTCCCATTTTTTTTGTCTATTCTATCATTTCTAAAGGTGTTATAATACTTGATATTAACATTTCAAACATATATTTCCACAAATTTCTCATTAGTTTTATGCATAGAAATTAACAGCTTCAACTTCTTACTGGATCTCCTGTTGTTATAGTGGGGACAATCTCTAAAGCACTCATGTGCTCTGAAGTCTTGTGTTTCCACAAGGTTTTCCTTCCAGTTCTGCATCCTCAGAGGACACTTGGATAGGGGCCACCATGTGAGAATTCACCCACAGAGTAACCTCACAGCCTGTGGAGATTCATCCATCACGGCATTTACCATGAGTGACAGAGCAATGATCTTCTATACTCACATCAGAACCAGAGATCTATATACTGATTTCCAAGCTGTTTTCACATGATGAGCCCTTGGTAGCACACAGGGATTTTGCTCAGCCTGCCTTTATGTGCGTACGCTTTTCATGGTTCCTCAGATAACATCGAGCTGCATTTCAGTGCTGTAGACAGGGTCATTTAGAATCATCCAGATAACAAAAATAATGTCTAGTGTAAGCCAGAGTGGTCAGAGTTCACAGTAGTTCACTGTTGAAAAAAGTAAAAGAATACTGTAGATAGTCTTTGCTGAAATAAAACCAAGAAGATTAGAGTTAACAGAAAACCTTGCTTTGGTTTGAGACTATGTTATCTGCTAGGAGCATTCATTATCAGCATGTTCTAAAATAAATAAATGGCCCTTCACTAACAAGACATTGGGTAGAGATAAAGCCTGTGTGGCACTCTTTCAAATCCACAGGCAAATAGTCAACTTCCCTGGTCCATTTTTTGGTGCTCTTTGTTTGCTCCTTTCACTGCCTAGAAAGCCTGTTTCTCCATGGACACATCTTGCACTCTCAGTCACTTTAAATCAGAAGATCATGGTGCTACTATCCTTCCTATTCCCTTTTCCTTCTCCCTGTGTTGTCTTTTCTAAAAAAAAAATTGTATTCGAACATGTAAATGGAGACCCATCCTCCTAAATCAATGGCTGTCTTGGAAAGAGCTGAAACAGAAGGAATATCACTCAAAGTCCCCTGAGTCCCTGTGAGCTGCAGTCTGGCTGTCAACATCCTGGCAGATTTATGACGATGGCCGTGACTGGCTTGAAAGAGCAGACGGGGGAGAAGAAGAGATCCCAAACCATTAGTAATTCCCTGCAGGAAAGTGACATAGCTGATGACACGCATGGAGGACACATTGCAGGAGATGGGCTGGGAGAGACATTCCCCTGCAAGAGTGATTTCAGGCCACTTCTGGCTCCAAGATTGGTTTCCACTAATTATCTATTTCTAGGCCTCCCATACTTTAGTTTGTGATCCATTTTTTCACAAATGGGGACAGATCCTGTGGTGTTTTTTTTTCCTAGAAGAATGTCATGGAGGTCAGTAAGTTTTGTGGACATGAGAGCTGCAGGTCATGGATGAATGAAAAGCAGAACCCAGAACCAAGGAGAGTGCCAAGAGCCTGCAGCAGGATCCGATGTGCCACAGTAGATCATCAAACTACCCTGTGACACCATAGATGTCACCTTCACCACAGAAGGCAGCCTAGCCTCAGAAAGAAACTCAAGAAGAATGAGTGACCTGGGACAGATAAAACAAATGTCAGCCTTTCCAGGGTGTCAAACACTTTGTTGCACTTTTCAAAAGAATTATCTGTTCTCTTTAAACTTCTTTATTCCCTTTTCTTCTTTTTCTTTTGGTCTTAAGAATCCTGGTTAGAACTAGAGATGAGAAACATAATGTTTTCAAGGTAGATTTGTATCTGATATTTTTCAGTATTTACTTCAGATATCTAACATGATGACAGTAATTAGAACTGCTCCTATCGAAATTAGAATTGGCTGGAATTGCCTGAATATATTCTGAGACTGTCAGTGTAACACCCACACTTGGAGCTGTTGTTTACAGGAGCAGTTGCCTTAACTACAAGGAGATGTTTGTAAGTAACATAGAATCATAGAATCATAGAATCATAGAATGGCCTAGGCTGGAAGGGACCTTAGAGATCATTTAATCCAACCTCCCTGTCATGGGCAGGGATGCCTCTCAGCTAGATCGGGCAACACATGGGGACCAAATGGGGATCGAACCAAAGAAAAAGAAGATATAAAAATGGACACAGGCCAAGAAAGATAAGTGCAAGATGCTGCAAAGGAGGAAAAGGACACCAATGTTTGTTATGTAGGCAGACAAAACCAGAAGAAAAATTACTTTTGTGAGTGTTGAGGCCCATTTTGCAGACCTATGATAATTAAAACAGTTTATGCTATAGAATCCCCTTATTTCAAATGAGTCTCTGAACAGCATTTGATCCACATTGGACCATACTGTTTATTGAACACTTATTTTTCTCTTGCTATTAAACTCAGTGCTTCTGCTTTGGTGATGTGACTCATTTCAGCTGAACTGCTTATCTGGCATTATCCACCAAGAGAAAGTAGCAGTAGGTTACCCATCATCTCTAACAGTCATGGGTTGAACATGCATAGATGTAATATTAGTAGACTCAAACGGTAACAAACCCTTGGTAGAAGAGCCTGTAACAAAGCTGATGACAGGTAGAGAGGTCTTTGGAGGGATTTTCCTTTCTCTCCAACCAGAGAGGATAGAAGTGTTTCAGCAGCCAGATAGACCACACTTCTCACTGGCTACTCTGATGTGATGAGGTGAGGCCACAGTTACTGCTGTACAGAGCAAAAGGGACAGCCCTACAGCAATAGTTTTGGTGAAGAAATCAGAGCTTCTCCTGCCCTGAAACAGTGGAGGAGAGAGAGGTGCAATCTTTAGAAATGCTGGTCTATCTCCAGGTCCCAAGGGAATATGAGCACCTACACAACCTGAGTACCTCTGGGCTGCATAGACACCCTTCACTGAGTTCTGCATTAGTGCTGTTCCCATAGTTTGGACTTTTTTAATGTCCTCAGATACCATTATGTTGTTGCAAGTTTTGAACTTCTGGAGGATCTTCTTTGTGACTGCAATGAGAAGAGCAAAAAAAGGACTTTGGAGCAAATCCTGAAGTTTTTTTCACCAGAGGGTTATTCAATTGGTTTTAGTGAAGTTGTTTGGGGTTTGCTTTTAGTATTTGTCATTAGAGTAGGCCCTTTGTGATTTGGAGAAGACTAGTTGCTATAACTGTCTGCTTGAGTACAATTGCCATCAGCACACTTCTGGCTCCAAAGGGGAGCAGAGGACTCTGTATGAACAGGACACTATTGGGTTCACAGATTCTGCCAGTCATGATTTTGCTGTGATTTCTTCTTTATAATACAATGGCAGAAGTCCCCTGTGAGTTGCACCAATTGATGTTGTAATGCCAGATGCTAAGCCTGAGGGCATTGCAGATCCACCACAGCTAACTTTAAAACAGTAGCCTTGCCAGGGCAGTTTAGGCACACCATGAAGATGTAAAACATCCATTGAATCACCATACTTTCCTTGGAAATAAATATGGATAGCGAAAGGAAACAAGAGGTTGGACAAACATGTGACAGCGAGGAGTGAGGAAGCCCTGAGGTCTATTAAGAAGTAACGTGGTGTGGTAACATGATGACACCAAGGCTGGAGGAGGGACAATTATTCTTGTTTTCTCAGTGGACCCCCTACAAAGCCCACCACCACTATGTCTTCTGCCTGTCCTTTTGTCTTGTCCATTTAGTCTGTACATTTTGCAAGCTGAGATGACTACGACAATCAGCCTCATGAGCTCTGGATGAGGGTAGGTGCGAGAAGCAGGACAGCCCTGACTCCATGCCTTGTCCTGCCTCAGCTGGGGACATGCAGGACTGCTGCTGGCAGTGATGAGGGGTGGTGCTGCTGGGACAAGTCTCTCCTCTGCTCCAAAGGCTGGCAGAAAACTTCAAAAATATGCCAGGCATTTTTCCATTCAATTAATGAATAATGGCACCAGATTTGCCCTGTCTGTCTGGCTCTCCTGCATACCTCCTGGCTGGGAAAAGAAAACCAGCCAGGTCCTGCGAGGCTGCAGCTTCTCTGTGTGATTGAGATGCAGTTGCCAGTCTGTGAGGTCTAAGAAGTGCTGTGTGCTTCTTTCGAGCCTGCAGGCAGCTTTGTTGACTGACGCTACCCGAATGCTTTTCAGGAATGCTGACATATTTTCATGTTATCAGTTTTCATGCAAACTTTTCCCCAAGAGTCTGCTTCTCATTGTTCAGCGTTGCATCAGGGGAGAAGGAAAGAGAGGAGAGCTGTCAAGGCACATCAGCAGTTGTCATGTTTGTACTGCAAGGTATATGCATAATGAAGGATACTATTTTCTGGCTGCAGAAGGTTGTATTATCCCAGCATGAGATGTTTGTGAGTGTATCTGGTATGGTTGTGACAAGAGGGAATTTGTCTTGGGATACAGAGCCTTTTAGCATCTGGTCCCTTGTGCAAATCAGGACAAGTTTGGCAGGGATTGAAAGTCCGTATCATCTGGTGACCCAAATGAATAGTTCCAGATGGGCTGGGGCCTTCATCACAGTTGGTGCCCTTATTGACTGGAGGGCCAAAGCTGAATGAAAGGAGAGACTCACCATGGAGAAGGTCTGAGTACCTTGCTTTGCTCATGCCTTGTGGATGGAGAATTTTAATTCCTCAGCTTTATTGATGTGCCACATTGCACAAGCAATGGACACTTCAACGCCGAAGAGAGAGGCAATAACTTTTGTGTGAAAGTCAACATATTCCTGCTCAGGGACACTTCCTACCTTGGCAGTCCCTGTCCAGTCCTGCCACTTTGCAGGGTGTCGAAGGGCTGTGAGACTGCGGTAACATCTATAGCCCTTCCCCATGCACCTAACCTGCAAGAAAAGGCCATGCACTCACCTCCTGAGGAAGGCAGAGCCTGTGCCTGGAGAACCTGGGCATCCGCATCTCACTTTGAGTCAAGGGCCAGAAGAAAGACATTTTCCTTTTTAAGAGGCTTATCGGGACACCTGACCAGCAAGTGGAACTTGAAAATGTCTGTCAGCATATCCAGAATTTCCCTAGCAAGACACAAAGCGGCAGCCCTTCACAATTCCCTGGTGAGCCTGAGTCAGAAATGTATTTTTCCGATGTCTTAGCAACACTTTTTGTTAACAGGTAAAAACCTGTCCTAAGGACTGGACCCTTGTCGAAAAATTCACCTTGATTTAGAAAGAAAGACCTGAGAAATGCCCAGCTCTTGGCAGTCCTTAAAAAATGTCCTAAAGGTCTGGTGTTTTCCTCTGGGATCCCACCTCCCCTTTCCTGACCTGAGGAGATGAGCAGTGCTGGGAGAAAAAATGGGGTGGAAGGCTTCTGAAGTCAGACAACCCAAGCAGTGCAAAGTACTCTCACAAGGCCTTGTTATAATCATTGCTTGCTCCCCCCATATGTCTGGCCGTGCAAAAGGTTTAAGGAGTAACTGATCTGATAGCCTGTATGTGCCATTGATTTGTTAAGCTGAAGGTTTTTTTTTTTAAAATCCTATTAACAATAGCATTTGCAGAAGGAATGCAGATTAACCAGGTCTAATTGTATATCATTTGCATGAAGAATGAATTAAAAAGCAGCTTTGCAACACATTGACTCAGGATGTTATTTAGCTATTGAAGTCTTATGGCTGTGAGGGTTGGAGCTATTTAATTAGTGGGGGTGGGGTGTGTGGCTGGAGAGAAAATAGCAGAAAAGAGGTGTTTTAATCAATGAAGCAGAGAAATCACAACTGTTAGAAGATGTGAGATTATTCCTTTCAGGCAAACAACCCAACCAAATAAATCAAGGTCCAACTGTATGAGAACTTTGCTGAATGAAAACCTGGTATTTGAATTGAAGTGAGACAGTAATTTGGGAGAGCTCAAGGCTGGTGCTTTCCCAGGACCAGAGCTGCAGAGCCTGCCTGGGGACTACCTTCAACCAGTGGCTCCAGCTGAATTTATTTTTTCTCTTTTTTTTTTCTTTTGGTTCATGCAGCCCAGACAGCATCCCAGAAGTCAGAGAGGATGCTCCTGCTATCTCCCTGACTAATCCCGCAGCCAGAGGGGAGGGTGTGAGGCTCT
>NW_009736871.1:77616-90217 GCF_000703405.1 Apaloderma vittatum | reverse complement strand
TCTTGGCTCAGCAATGCAAACCTGTCACAGGGTCTGTAGGGCAGGAGCCTTGGGGCTCATCATCAGGCTCATGTGGTTGCTCCCAGCTGCAGCATGACAAAAACAGCGACAGAAGCATTTGAGTAAATAAGGTTGGATCTAATGCTCTCCTTGCCCAGCCCCAAGGCTAAAAGAGTGACTAAGGCACGTCATTTTGCCTCTTTGAACAGTTGAAATTTCAGCTGTAGGACTGTAGGCAAAACAGAGAGGGCCTCTTGGTGTTGCTTCAGGCAGGACTCAAATTTGGAACACTGTTTTCACATAAATAGCAATTTTTTTCACCTGAGTTCTGTCTGATCATCACTAAATAGCACAGGCTCTGGGTACCTATTGCTTGCTGCACAGGAGGAGATCTGAGGTCAGGTAAGAGTGATGGTGGCTGGTTTGTCCACTTTCTCTTCCTCCAACAGATGCCGCAGACACCACCTAAACCCCTCTTGATGTTTGTGGTTTGATTTCTGTGGCTGGCATATGGTAGATAAAGGGTGCCTCGTCTCAGTACTTTACTGCCCAAGGTAATATATGTTAATAACAATAACAACTCTACGTGGTTGAGGCAGACTGTGGGATTTAAAAGTCACAAGATCTTAGCTGCAGGGAAACTAACTGAATTTTAGTCCTGGGGAAAAACAGGTAGGCCATTAAAAATTACATATTAGTTATTCCCTTAACATAGGCTTCTGATACATGTTAAATTAATTGCATATCCACATACTAAGTGTCTTGAGCATATTCCTGAGTGCAGCATTTCACTTTGGTTTTTAGAAGGTCAGATTTTTATTTTTCTTAAAAAATAAAAATCTAAAATGAGGACTGTGTTTTTTCTGCTTGTTTACTTATAAGCAGCCTTGTAAAGAACATCTGCTGTTCCTTAAATTAGACCTCATCTAAAATGAGAAGGCTGTGCTCTGAGATGCTGAACTATCCTGTAGCATTTAACTAGAAGTCGGTAATTTTGTGGCAGATGCCAAGGTATGTCAGTCCAAGCTCTTGAATATGATGTACTGAAACTGAAGTAGATACATGATAACTAAACCACATGAATAGTGTGGGTGGCTGCAAACCTTTATTATAGTGCCACTATTCAAAGGGATCAGAACACCTGAAATAATACTATAAGACTGAGGTTTCGACTGAGGGCTGCTCTGCCTGAGGACAATACGAGACAATTCATCAGATTTCAAGAAAGTGTCACTTGTGTAAATACTACTAGCAACTATTGTAGATCAATTACTTTTTTATTCACTGCAATACTAATTGTGTAAGTTTAAACTACACCATCATCAGCCAGTTTGAAATTCAGCTACCATATAAAAGACAATATTTAAGACAAGCAACATTAAATGAAAACTTCCTAGAGAAAACTGTACGTCTACAGATGTGGATAAACCATTTCGGCAGTTATAAAGCTGTGTTGAATAACATTAGTTCTGAAACTTATCTTCAAGAAACAGTTCCTCTCTCTTTGCTTCAGACTATGAGTTGTGAACCAGACAATGTTTTCTCAAGTGGCAATGTCAGCACAGAGAAGCTCCATGAGTGTGGCAGATTTGTAGCATGGGCTTTACTGCTGACAAGGGGTGGATTTGAAACCACTTAACCCACAGTATTTCATGTAGGCCTACAGGTTGAAATCAAGCTGTGAGGGAAAAGGTTGGATGGAAGGATAGTATTTTTCCTTTATTAATTAGGCAGCTCTCTTAAATCTTACAGCATTTTTCAACGGCACACGGTAGCAGCTGATTCTCAGTCTCACCTTTGTTTATAGCTTCTGTCTAACTGGCTTGCACTGATACAGTCACGAGTCTGGATCTGTCACTTTTGAAAAGGAGGTTTTGTGTTTGCTATCACAAAGTCAGAGGGCTGTGGGGAAGCAGGAACACAAGGACCTTGAGAAGTTGTGGAGTCCACTTCCCTGCTCTGGACACAGTCCAAAGGAAAGTCAGTTTTGACAGGTGATGATCTCTATTATTTGAAAAAGATGCCAGTGCAGCGGATTAAAAACCCATGTAGCCTCTTATATATTTAGCTTTCAAGAGTTTTTTTAAATACTAAATCTGAGCCTAGGTTGCCTATCGATCCAGCTTCTTCTTGTCCTGCCTTGCTGGAGCAGGAAACAACAGACCACTGCCTGCTGTAAACAACCTTTTGCATATTAGAAGATGGCGATTTGGACAGACCAGACTCAATTCTTTTGATACTTGGTAGATTGTGTTTGCTACACTTTTACCTTCCTGCCTCACTGTTCCTCTGGACTTCTGCTTTGTCTCTGCCTTCTGAAAAGCATTGTTCCTCTAGCTGCGGCCTCCTCTGTGACAGGTAGTAGGTGATGGTGATGGTACACTGTGTTGTATGTATGGTGCCTGCCCCGAGCGAGACCCATCCTTCTTGTGGTACCACCCTGCTCTCAACTCATGCTTGGCTTGTGGGCTGCCAACTGCCCCACTTGGCTTTGACCTTAGAGACATTCAGTCAATGAAGCGCACTCCTCTCATTTAATTTCTTTCCTTTGCAATTTAATTTTAATCCCGCAACACACTGGAGATCCTCCCGAATCGGTGGGTGTGGAAATTTTTAAAGTGTATTCCATATCTCACCACTGAAAGAATTAATAGCATCACAGAACAGCCCCTTGAATACTAGCTTTGGTTTCTCCCTTAGTGTTCCCTTCTAATTTGACATGGACTATTGATAAAATTTTTTCTGAGCAGCAACACCCAGGGAAGTCAGGCACTCAATTCTGGAGAGCAGTGGTCTTTCCAGCTGCTCACGGCAATGCAAGTATAAACAGCTGGGGAAGTAGGGTAGGCAGACGTTTATGACAAATACCTGCCTCTCTCCCTCTGCAAACATCATGGGGCGTCCTGCTGATGTGTGCATGCAATCCAAAGTAAAGGATCCAATTCCTCTCTTATGATAAGCTAAACATGAATTATTAAATATACAGTCTCATTCTGATCTTTAAAAAAGAGTGAAATCCTTTGACATGTGAATGTAAATTAGCAGCTTATGTCTAAATTATGTAAAAACTCAAAGATAACCAAATTTAGCGCAGGGATAAATGGTGATTTTTGGTGCCAGTCAGCATTTGCTTACATCCCTAACAAAGAGATTTAAATACCGATTTGTCTAAAATCCGGATGGCAGTTACAAAGGGCACGTCCATAGAATATTTTTCCGAGGCACACATTGAATGTCCTCTGCATTAAATGCACACACTAACACAGGCCTGCACACAGCTGTATGTATAAGCTTCATCTTTTCTCTTGGGATAATCTGCTAAGAATGCTGTGGAATCTGTTACATCCTCTTTAACATTCGTAGTTGTTTTTGAACCATATTTCTGTTTGTTTGCTTATATCCTGCCTTGTAAAAAACATCCGTTATTTCTTAAATTTAGCCTTCCCTGTTAAAGAGGTGTATATTTTGCTAACAGGCTGTGACTATGCTATCCTTCCTGCTAGTAAAATATACACCTCTCTGTGATGTGAAGAAAACAGAAGAGCGTTTTTTATCTGAAAAGAAATGAAGTAGGAATTATCAACAGATTTTTTCTTCAAAAGAATACGGATAATTTGTCTATGCTTCAATATTGTAAGAGATTTTTTTATCTGCTATTAACGAATGCTCCTTCCACTTGGGCATGACACAAACAGAGAAATGAGGCTGAAGCATGCAGTTAATTAAGGGCAAAGTGAAATGCTGAGAAATGGTTTGAGCAAATCTGCAAGGCTCCTGTGCAGGACAGGCTCCTAATGTCTGGGTCATGCTTTGTACACACCAATTGAGTCTGCATTGGCTATAACAAAAAAATCTATAGAGCTATGTTATTTTTCATTTAGATTTTATAACAGCAATAATGACCTTGGTACAGGACATTTTCTGGGGATTAATGACAAAGTGGGGTTAATGGTTCTTGACAGCACCCTGAGCCATCAGTGCGTCTCAAATGGTTATTAATCCCCAGGGGTAAAATTGCGCCTCCGTAGCGAATTTTAGATATTATTTTAATCAATACAGGTTTATGCACACTGATAACTGAATGTATCACTTAGAAATCCTGCTATTACCATGTAAATAATTTTAAAGCTTAAGTAGAAATGTTCTGACATACGTTATGTGTTCACCTAGAGGCCCGTTGGACTCCATTACATTTGATTTCCATTTTTTAAAAGCACTTTTCTCTTGCTGTCGCATGCACACAGAAGGAATGGGATCATGAAACTTTATGTGTAGAGGTTATTCAAAGTCTGGCCACAAACACTGAGTTACAGATCTGCCTTTTTCCCTTCCCCTTCCCCTTCCCCTTCCCCTTCCCCTTCCCCCTTACCCGTTCCACTTCCCCTTTCCCTTCCCTTTCCTCTTTCCTTTTTCCTTTTTCCTTTTTCCTTTTTCCTTTTTCCTTTTTCCTCTTTCCTCTTTCCCCTTTCCCTTTCCTCTCACATAATATTCAGGTACTGATATTATGCATCTCTGAAGGAGAGTTGCAGACAACACATACTTTTTTCTGTAATGTCTTTGCCTATCACTGCATTTTTTTTTAAATGGCAAAAAATCAACCTCAAGGTATTTTAAATTAGCAAGGGTTATTAAAATACTTTTTTTTGTTGTTTTTCTGACATAGGGAAGAATGAAGACTACTGTTTATTTTTTTTTCTGGGAAAATATGATAAAATTTTTGCAGGTTCTGAACAGCACTGGCAGCAGAGCAGAGGGAATGAGACCAGGTGCTGAATTTCAGCTCTGGTTTATTGCATGCAGAATAGTGGTGATGGGAAGCCAAGAATCACTAGATTTGGAGCTGATCTCAGAGAAAGACCTCAGCTCTCACTCCCATACCTGTGTGTGCTTTGGTTTGGAGCCTGCAAGCATCCTTGGCTCCGGAGAGGTTGTGCTGAATCTCTCCTTGCCAACAGCGAGCAGCCAGGCAGCCAGGGCACGCCTCCTTCTGCCTTTGAAATTAAAGTGCCACAAAAGTAATTGATGCCACTGAGGGGTCCAGAGCTGTGTTCATACAAAGTAGCTCAACTTCCTAAAACCTGTGAGGGTCCCCAATATGGGCTCACTTCTCATGAGAATGGGCTACCTCATGACAAGAATGTAAGATGCCTCGGGCGTGAAAGCTATTTGTGCTCATGTCTACAGCAACGGCTGAGCAGCAGTTTCTCCTCTGTCCTCTGTCCAACTGAACGAAATTCTCGCCTGACTGCAGCCAGCAGCTAGAATTTTCACGAGTGGAAATTTTAGTCCACAGCCTCTGATTTTCATGTTATGCAATTTTACGCCTGAATTCAGAAAAGCATGTTTGGCTGCTCCAAACTACTTGTCGTGATAGCATAAGCAGATTAAGAGGAAAAAAAAAAATTGTGGTCCATTTCAGTACAAAAACTGTAGTTAGACTATTGATCAGTAATGTATAGCTGTCTTTGTATTGCCTTTGTATTTGTGCAGTGGTAAATACTTGAGATTTGTTGATAAATGCCTTCATTTTCCAGAGTCAATTACCATCATTCAATTAATCACATTTTCTAGTTAGCACATTACATGGAAAATGCAGCCCCTGCATTCAGATGCACAAATGACTGAAAATAACTTCCTGGTTTGACATCCATGTGTCAGTATCTGTCAAACTGTCAACTAATTTTAAATTTTAATTAGTTGCAATTTTTTTTAAAGGCTCTCAATGCTTTCATGCCAGACAGAGCTCAGGCTTTCTCCAGCCTTGGGCTGTGGATTCCTTCTGTACTGTTTGCTCCAGCATTATCTGTCTCAGTGTAACTGCAGGAGAATCTAACCATTATGTCTCAGGAAACAGTCAAATGTGTGGTGACCCAGGAAAACAGGGGGTGGAATTTTTATGAGCAGAAAAATAGGACTCAGGGGAACATGCTGGGAGCACAGTGAGAAGATGTCTAACAGGAGAGTGTCCCATTGGATGCACCCGAGTTTCCTGGCTCTGGACTGACAACAGCCGTGGCTGAGTCATTGAGCATCCTCCTGTGCCTGACCAGGTGCCCAAGCCCCACAGCTGCCCTGAAGGTGTGCCCACCTCTGAGCAGCTCACCTGGCTGGGGACAGCACAAAGCCCCCATCACCCAAGCAGATGTAGCCAGTGCGGCATCTCTGGGGGGAAATGCTTCCAAAATGCTCTGCTATAGATGTGAAACCTGCACCCATCCAGAGGCAAATTTTCAAGGGGAGCTGTGGGTGTGCATCATTGCCATGGTGTTCACAGACAGCATCTTGTAAAGTTAAAATCTTAATCCTGGCTTTACCCCTGCAAACAGTCTCTAATGTGCATTTTGTGTTAGCAAGCTCCCTCATTATTAATGTTATTGAGTTCTAATAGGACCGGCTTTCGTAACAATAGTGAGAGGGAAGTGACAACGGTGACCTTGAGGTAACAATAACCTTGCAAGCACATAATGCCATTTATCACTGCATAGCTCCTTTCATTAAGAGATCTGAAGCTGCTTCACAAAGATAGGCGTTTGCAGAGCTGACATAGTGAAGCCCTAATCCCTTACTGGGATACTGTGATTGTATCATAATGCAAATGATTACTACCGTACACTGCCCATATTGGTACATTTTGATGTCTTTCATTGAAGAAATTATCTAATTAATATTTGTCATAGTTTTCATCTTTAATCCCCTCTATTATCTTTTGCTGCTATCTGTCCATCTGTTTTCCTAAGCATTTGCATTATCTCTTTCATTATGTGTATAAACAGTCCTATTTCCAAAGACGTGAGGTGTATTGCTTTTTTTAACATCAAATTATTTTCTGCAGAAAACTGAGGCAATAGGCAGATTCTCATTCAGTGTATAAATAAATGTAGCTGTTAGATTCTTCCTTCAACTAGTTTACAAATGAAACCTTCTAGTAGTCAATGCATATGCAACCATGTGAACTAAAATATATTAACTTTGCATCATGGAAAGATTTGCCATGTCCAGATTTACACCGATTCAGTTTACAGTGGGGCAAAAATAATTTAATTTATTTATTTTCCAAACCCTATCACATGCTTTATAAGGTCTACAGAGCCATTGTGGAGACAGGCTTATTGCAAACCCACGACCTTTCTAAAAGCTGGCCTGTATTTTATTTCCCTTTATTTTATGGATACCAGACTCCCATTATTTTATTTATTCAGCCTCATCATGCAGATCGCTCACCTGCATCCATCTCTGTGGCAGCAGCAACCTTGACACTCGTGACAACCAAAGGCCAAGGACTTCCTCAGATTAAATATATGAGTCCCCGTGGTGAACCCAAGATGAATGCACATTGTGTGTTGCCAGAGTCGGCTGCAGCCCTGGCAGGCACCAAGCACTGGCGATGGGAGCAGAGGGGGCTCAGGTGCTGCGAGGGTGGGCTCAGTGCCCAGTGGGATGCGGCGAGGGCAGAGCACACGGTTCAGTGTGCCTGGGAATGAGACACCTGCCCGCCACAGTGGCTGCCCTTGGTTTACTCTGACTGGATGGTGGTTAACACCTCGATTCACACAGTGTCCGAGTCTTAGGCAGGGAGCTGTGAGTGGGAATCAAAAAGCATTTTATATTCTTTGGGGTTTTTTTGTTTTTTTTTTGTTTGTTTATTTTTTAAATGCAACTACATCCAGGATGTTGAACTGTGTTAATGCAGAGCAAATGAAAAAGAGATTATGTGGCTCTAATCACTTCCAATTAAAAATCTTAATTTACAGTTCCTGGCAGTCTTTATTTACTCTTGCTCAAAAATTTCTGCTAATGTCTTACCAACACAGAAGGCCTCCTTTTCAGAAAGGTGAACATTCTCAGACACAACCGAAAGGGATCTAATGGAAACTAGGCATCCCGATTCCTTCAGCAGCTTTGCACATCCAGCTGGGCCGTGCTCCCGGGTGCGCTGGGAATGTGGACTGGAGCAGTCACGGTGCAGTCTGCATTCAAGGGCCAGTGGCCACCACACAAAACATGATTCAGATGTCACTGAAATGCAGCACTGTATCTCTTCCATGCCTGATTCAGCCTGGCTCTCCAGGCCTCACTATGGGCTGTGCCCAAGCCCTCCCAGGGCAGTGATGGATATGCCATGGGAAGCAAGGGGGGCTGTGTCTCCCTCCCTGCCTCTGCCCGCCAGCTGCACCGTGACTTAGCTCCATGGACTGAGGGGTTGTTCCAGCTGTGGGGGCCTCCTGGCTCTTCCTGGCGCTCCCCTCCATCATGGCATGGCATGAGCATCAGAGACCCACGGCTTGTATACCTGCACAGCCTCGGCAGAGTTGTTTGAAAGGAGCCTCAGGGGCTGGGTTCATGGTGGTATCAGGGAGTGACTGCCCTTGCCTGGCCCTTGGTCCCCGGCAAAGCGCCGTCCTGACTGTAATGTAATATCCATTACAATATTACCACTGGGCACGCTCACAACAAGGCAGAGTTTAATAGCTCCAGTCATTTGTTTTTCACAGCAAGCTGCACATCCGAAACAGGGTGATTAGAGCAGGGCTGAGTGTAACTGAGGGCCGAGGAAGGGCTGCCTTGTTCAGCGGACACCCACATAAAAGGGAGCTTTTACAATGCGAGTACAGTAACATTTGCATGGCCATGCTTAATCTGACAGTTATTTATTGCGCTGGGCTAGATAAAAACCTCCATGCAGAAAGGAATCGAGGCCTGAACTCAACATGTGCCAAAATCCACAGATGGCCCTTTTCTCTGATACGTGGGTTTGAGGAGTGCAAGCGAGACCGTCAGCGCTCGTGAGATTGCAGAGCCCATACTTGCTCATTACCTGCTCCCCCTGTTCAGTACCTGCTGCCTCATCCCCACGGCAAACAGGATGGGAACTGAAATGGTGGCAAAGAGGGGACTGGGTGTTGCCCAGTCCTCCACAGTTGAATCAGCCTGGGAGCATTTGGAGGGAGCTGAGGACTGGATGCAAGCAGTAAATGACGAAGCTGGGGAGCGAACTACAGCAAAACACATGTGCATCTCCACCCTGATAATGCATTCTCCAGTGTGAGTCGCATAACCAAGAGCTGGAGGTGGCAAAAGACTTCAGATGACAGGAAAGTAGCCATGGAGGCAGTTGTGCTGGGAGGTGGGATCTGGATCCATTACTGAAGTTGAATGCAATCAATCTGCACATATTTTCTGTATAAGAAATTTCCCTGCAATCTTTTTGAAAGGAGGCATTTGAGTTTTCAGTTGGAAACAATGCTTTCCTTTAAGAGTTTCCATAGTATTCAGTGGACTATCCCCATTGCCCATAGCCTAAAGACGACTTTGTCTGTTTTCTTTAATTTACTCAGAAAACGGAAACTTTTAATTTTTGCACAGCACAAAATAATTAATTTTGAGCTAGTGAACTGGTGTCCCAATTACTTAGATAGTTGTTAAAGTCCAGATGGGGCTGAGGCACAGTTTTGGAAAATGAGTGTTGGTCCTCAGGGGTGTGGGAAAAGAGATTAATCCTTCTGCTAGGGGCAAAAAGGACAGTGGAACCTAAAATTGGCAGGACACTATAAAACACCCAAAAGATTTCACATATCTAATTTCATATCTATGCTTCTCATTTACACAGGGGCTTATTGAAAGCCTGTATCTAAAAACCAAGCAGACGCACTTTCCTTTGAAGAACAGTGGTGGAGACACTGTCAGTATTTCTTGACCAGAAATTGCCATCACTTGGGCTGAGGCATGCTCCAGTTGAGGGCCCTGCTTGCATTGCAGAGAGAGGCATGGACAACACCAAAGGTGACAATCACCCTGGAATTGGTGGCCTTGGCCCTCAGTAGAGCCAACCCCCCTGCCTCTGAATCTGCTGCTCACCTAGGTGTTTGGGGGGGCCAAGGGAGCTGAAACATCTGCATCTGGATAGCCAAACTAGTCAAATTTACACTTTCATTAGCAAGATGTGGTATTTTGAGTTTAATGCCCGAAAACCAAAATATTTGTTCCAAAGAGGTTAGGAATTAGAATTTCTCTAAGAAACCAAGTCACAGGCAAGAGGGCCTAAAGCTGAGAAGCAGGTAATGAATTTGAAAGACACGACAATGTGAGGAAAGACACAACAAGGTAGAGGATAACCAGCAGGTGGAATTAGCCATGAGAATTTGGCTCTATTCCTTCTTCACAGGCAGTTGCGTGTGAAATTTGGAAAGCTCAAATGCTGATGCTAAATGACATACCAGATGTTCCTGGCCCACAAACACTCTCTTCAGCCCTTACAGCCAACACAGCTAGTGGTTCCCCTTGTGCAGTGTCCCAGGCAATGGTACCTAATCAATATGTTGAGAGGTTTCATGGATTTTCATACACAAAGTTCTTCCCCTCCAATATCCTGTGCCCAAAGTGTTATTCACCGATGTGTGTGATCGTTCACTTTGCGGATCTTGCTCTGCGCTGTTCGCGAGCAAATCCCATGTTTAAACACAGACAATAAACTAACCACATGCACAGCTAAGCTTTGAATAAAATATAGTGATTCTGACCACATCTGACATCAGATAAACCTAGTTTGTTTTATCCAGTTTTGTGTGAAAAACATACAAAACAGCCAGCTTTGCATGATGTTTGCAAACTCAACATTGGCAAGCCTGTGTTTGCCCCAAAGCTCTGGGATCACACATATCATATTTTGAGACAAGGTGTTATGCAAGTGCATAGAATACAAGAAACTACCAGGAGGGAATGAGGGTCTCCAGGTTGTATTTCCACAACACAGTTTATTACTCGTAACAGTAACATAAGCCTCCCTGATTTGGCATGTTGTTGCTCAAACACATGGTTTGCTTCTCTAGTTAGATGGAGCAAACCGCATACAGTGTCTTCTCAAAGCCACAGGAGAATAATATGGTTGCCCCAGATTTATCTTAATAATATTGCCTGAGTACGAAATGTGTAGGGGAGAACCATATACATGTAATTATATACTGCAACATATAGATGGACTTCATGTTTATTTAAAAAAAATAATCTGTCAAACTCTATTTATCCCAAAAGCAGAAAGACCAAAAGAAACCAAAAAAAAGTTCAGTCTACTGTATTTTCAAAGCATTTACCCTTTCAAAACCCAATGTCATGAGCAGGGAATGTTACCAGTGATCAATACTTGGATGGAAGGAAGCTTTCCAGCACTGCTGAGTGGCTTTCACAGCAGCTGTGATCAAGATGGTTTGGAGAGCTTGTTGTTGTGGTTTTTCATTTTATTTCCTTGTTCTGCAATACTGGATTTAAATATTAATAGAGACCTGATGTTTGTCTTGTCTTTGTAAGATTTTGCACAGAACGAGTTTTTCTCCCGATAAAATGAACAGTGTGTGAGAATGCAGAAAGGGATGTCCTGACTGTTGTTGTTTTCCTCATACTGAACAAAAAAGGTAAGGACAAGAAAGAGTTCACCTGGGAATGACTCTCAGCTCACCCATATCAAAAGGACCATTTAGTAACCTGCACAGTTTGGAAAAGGGGTTCAGATGGCAGATGAACAGAGGGTGCCCGGGAAGGCAGTACTGGGCCCTGAGGTGCCTGCTGCTGCTTGGCAGAGATGGGTCTGCCCCAGGGCTTGCGGGTGACTACCCCGGCCAAAGCCGATGAGAAGTGCCAGAGGCTGCTGAGATGGCATGACCCGGCCACCTCACACAAGGCCTGGCATCCCTCGGTGGTGGCTCGGGACACAGCCACCCCGCTGCGCTGTGCTCTTGGGCTGGAAGTACAGCCGATGCATTTCCCAGCTGAGCTCTAGTGCCTAGGAGGTAGGTACTGTGAGTATAAAATGCACTCAACAGCAAGTCTTCTGGAAAGATACAGAGTGGCTTCCTGCTAGCTCCTCTTGATCTGACCATACTGCTGGTGTTCTGTTGAGACTTCCACACTGATGCTTCGTTTATGCTGAACGCAAACAGTGGCACACAATGTGTGGTCCAACGAGATCTGAGCAAGTGAGCAATGAACCAAATCTGGGATGGATTAGAGCCTGTTATGGGATGTACATTGATGTTACATTTGTGTTGCAGCGCTATAACATTTGAATCATGATGTCGTGATATGCAAGATAAAGGCTGGGGGGCCCCTTTGTAGTAAGATCTTTATGGCTCTGGCACTGCACAGTGAAAAGCTGCAGAGACGAGAGGGAGCTGGGAACGGGAAAGAAAAGCCATTAAATGAAAGCCCTTAGACTGGTGTTCAACATAAAAGACTCATCAGATTGTGTCACGTATTTGTAAGGGAATTAGAGATGGGCTTGAACCACAACTCCCAGTTCCACATACCTTCACTCAGAGTAATATGGAGCCAGATTTATGGCTTAAACACGGTTCTGCTTGGGCTCTTCCCTCCTTTTCCTCTGTGTTGGAAAGCCCACACTCCTTGAACAACAGTGAGGGAATCGGGTCTTGGCATAAAGGACTGTGAATTCTCCGTTGGGGCTGGGCGAAGGTTTGCTGAGGACTGATCCATGGCTCTAAGGACAACCAGAGAGTGGCTCTCAGTGCTGCAGGGGGGGAAAACGGGGGCAAGCTGAGATTGTTAACCTTTTGCTGCCAGTCACCAACCACAGCCCTACATTTACACACTT
>NW_009736871.1:38574-77585 GCF_000703405.1 Apaloderma vittatum | reverse complement strand
CTTGCTGATGCCTGCTGCGTCACTGCCTGAATGCAGAAGCTAGCACTATCTCGGGTGATCCAGAAGGATGTGGTCTCTATCTGAGCTGTTCTGGAACAAATTGACAGCAGCAACCTGTGTGTCACTGGACCTACCTTGGCACAAACTGAAGATAAAACACGTGCAGTGAACCTGAGCTTAAAAGCCCAAATCCACAAATGTAATCATAGAATCATAGAATTATAGAATGGCCTAGGCTGGAAGGGACCTTAGAGATCATCTAGTCCAACCTCCCTGTCATGGGCAGGGACGCCTCTCAACTAGATCATGATACTCAGGGCTCCGTCCAACTTGGCCTTGAACACCTCCAGGGAGGGGGCAGCCACAACATCTCTGGGCAATTTATTCCAAAGTCTTGCCGCCCTCGTACTGAAGAATTTCTTCCTAAGATGCAGTCTAAATCTATTCTCCTTCAACTTAAACCCATTCCCCCTTGTCCTATCAGTGGACACTCTTGTGAAAAGTCCCTCCCCAGCCTTCCTGTAGGTTCCCTTCAGGTACTGGAAGGCAGCTATTAGGTCCCCTCGAAGTCTTCCCTTTTCAAGACTGAACAATCTCAGCTCAATCATTTGCTAAAATTCAACAACTTGTCGTTTTGAATTTTTATTTTAGGAAGAAATATGAATCAGAAGGAGATCATTTGGAAAGCTTATTATACTGAACTGTAATTATTTTTTATTTTAATTTCTGACAGCTGTTATTCTCCTTGAGTTTATTCTGCCACTTACTCCCATGGTGGGACTTAAATTGTACGGGACCGTTTTTTTGCTGTGATCGTGCTGCAGTGACTGTGGCTGCATTGTAGTGCTGTACATTAGCACAGCAGCAGCAACACTGTAGTTACTGGTGATCTCTGCTTGACACGCATTTGTTTTAAAGCAAAAGGGCAAAGTCTAGAAGACTTTTGTGCATCCCTGAGTGAATTGCTGATAACCAATCCAACAACGCTATTATTTGTAATTCAGCTGCTTTTAGAGACCAAGTCAGGGTCAGGTCAGAGTGTACTAATCAGGATATAGATATGGAACAAAGACAGCCTTTCCTCTCAGTAGTTTGCACTTCAGAGGCCATGTCCTGGGTGAGCTAGAACAGCTCCATAGGCCCACAGATTTTAGCAAAGCAGAGCTGATTTGCTGTGGCTGAAGGCTTGGCTGTTGGAAATCAAACATCTCAGGTAGATAAAACACACAGACATGCATGATGTGGCAGATGTGGGTTGGGAAGATGAGACAGCAGTGCTGAGCAGAATGGCTTACCGTCCTGCTCGCTACTCACTTGGCCAACACCAAGCGGTGTTAAATGGGTCATTACTTTCCCTGACTGCATGAAATACCACTATCTCATGGGCAGGCACTTCTGGAGGACTCTCATCCTCGGGAGACTCATCTTCAGGAACCAGCAGGGATCTTCTAATCCTCTGTTGTGTACCCTCTGAGCTTGTCATCTGTGCCAGCTCAAAGTGGCTAAATGGAATGTGCATAAAATGCCACCAGTTTGAAATGCTATTTGAGTTTAGTAATGTTTGCTGCCACTTTGAAGAGGTGTAAATACCCATGTAATGCACAGGGTAAAGGAGAGCTAGCCTCACATGTTGGATAGGGTTCAGTTTCTCTGGCTTCTGATCCTCTTCTTCAGTAGCGTCCATCAATGTGTGAAGTGGAACCACTACCTCTGAAAACATTCAGAAAAACACACACATCCTTGCTGTGGGTAGTTCTCAGCCAGCTCACTACTAAAGAAGCTACCCAATCCTTTGCAATATACTGTGAGCTGCCCTGCCAGCCTGCAGGCTGCACTGCTCATGTAAACATCCCTGGTGAGTGCTCATCTAATCAGCACTGCCTCACCTTGTACCTGCACTGAGGGCCTTCACTCTTTTCTTACAAAGGCTTCACAGCATTTTATTGCTGCTCTTCCACTGTCCACTTGTCGCTCTGCTGCAGTACCTCAATGCTTCCCACGGCTTTTCCGTTGCTCTTGGTTATTGTCACTGTGCAGACTCTTCTCTCTTCAGTTGAATCTGTTCCTCTGCACTACTCAATGTTTTCTCTCTACCTTCCGCTCACTTTTGTCCTGCTTTCCTCCTTCCCCCATCTTACATGAAACATTTCCTGATCCATTGCTTGGTGTTCCCTATTGTGCTCTGTCCTATGACTCACTGCACAGGAAAGCTCCGTTGTTTGCTCGGGATGTTCTGGAGGGCAGGGGATGAAGTCTAGGAGGGCAAGAGAGGTTCCCAGAGGTTTTGAGGGAGACAAGATTCCTGTTCACTTTCAAACCTTGTCAGCTGATGAAAGCTGTCTTGAAAGCAGTCTTATTGTTCCTGGTCTTCTCCCAGGAGTGGGACCATGTTGCCTCCCACTCCTCTGGGAAGAGGCATCCAGTATGGCACAACTAACCAAGAAGGTTCAGATTTAGCTTTCCCTTTTTGACCCCTTGTCTTTCTTCATCTGTAAAATACCTTCAAATGGAAATTCTCCCATCTCTGTAACTATGCAACACTGTGACCGTGGTGGTGGCAGGAAGGAAAGGGGAGCCTCTAACTTCCTTTCCTTGTGGTCAGTTATGATGCTGATGGTGGTAGTAGGAAGCTCAGGTATAAATGCCTGGTTTCTTCAGTCAAGAGTGAGCTATGAGAAAAACTTTGCCCCAGACTCAGTAGAACAGGAATTTGAATGTGGGTTTCTGCACTTCTGACCAGACTTTTCTCTATTCCTGCTCCTGCAGACACATGGGAAAGGTATTGCTCTTGTTCCAGGGCAGATGGAAGACAAATGTTTGAAGTTGGCATGTAACAATTCGCTCTAGCCATTAATGTGCAGAGATTTGACTGTACTTAGTAAGAGCAACTTTTATACAAGAATAGCAGCCCTGCTGTAGGAAAGGCCTTGAGTAGTGCCTGGGGGCTCAGTTCTCTGCTCTCCACATCCTGCAAGAGAGGGATAAATGACTTTCCTGAATTTATCCTATTCTGGCAGCTTCAAGGCTGCAGAGTTTCCATACACCTTGCTACTTCTCCCCTGGAGAGGAAGGGGTGCCTTGGACAGAGAAAATGAAGAGCTTTAAAAATAAACAGTTGTGACAACTTTATTTAGAAGTGTGGAGGGAGGGGAAGCGCATTTCCACGCGTTGCCTGACTTCCCAATTTGGGCAGTTCCTTTTGGCAAGCCCCAGCGGATGCAAATTTGCAGCACTTTATGTGTCAGCAGCCCATGGCCCCCTCCTCTCCACGACCTCTTCCTCCTCCGTACTGTACACCGAGACACGGGGACGTCAAGAGCTGGAGACCGGGCTGCCCTGGGACTTTTCCAATTCGTAAAAATGCACTGCTGCCGCCTGGATGAAGGATGGGAGGGAGATCCAGGAAGGGAAGGGAATCCCCTGGACTCAGCAAGTTCCTGCTCCTGTTCCCATCACTGATGTCAGCAGTCCTCTTGTCTTCAACAATTAATTGCCTTGTCCACAGCTCCAAGCTGTTCACTGGGCACCACAACACCAGACATGAAATCCTGAAAGCTCAGATCAAAACTCTGCCCCCTTGCCCTGCTAGCGAAACCTCCATTATTTGTGCTGAATTGCAGGCAGCCATTCAACATGGCCCTTGTGTTGCCCGATGCAGCACAAATCATAGAATCATAGAATGGCCTAGGCTGGAAGGGACCTTGGAGATCATCTAGTCCAACCTCCCTGTTTTGGGCAGGGACGCCACCTCTCGACTAGACCTGGCAACACATGGGGACCGAGCGGGAATCGAACCTGCGACCTCGGTGTTAGTCCTTGTTGCCAGCACCGTGCTCAAACCACTGAGCTAACCGGCCCCCCGATTAGGAATAGGAGAATAGGAGCTCCTTCCTGCTCCAAAGGATTTTATGGCAGAAACATCAGAGGTTGTATTTTATGGAGAGGTGAGTCTGAAAGGAGCAGAGAGAGAAGTAATGACCTCCTTGCAGTAACATTTTGGGATCCATTCCTCAAGGGTTGTCTTAACCTTGGAGGTGCCAATGAAAAAACAGTGCACGGAAGAGCTATGGGGATAAGGCTGGGATATGGCTGTAAGAATTAGAACTGCAAAAGAAACTGACTTTCTTGTTTCAAGCATGTCAAATTTAACTATCAAGGAAAAAAATGCATAAGGCACGCCCACCTCCACTCCAACTCAAAAAAAAAAAAGAAAAAAAAGAAAAAAGGGAAAAAAATATAAAAGAAGACATTTGCCTTGTACAGGAGGAAAAAATTACTTTCAACTGGTACAGCAGGCTGAGTACTGTGCCCGGTTTTCTGCATCTACCAAACACTACAACAGGTAGCTGCAAGGTATCCTGCCAACAGCATCCCCCACCACCTTGGAGGCACCAGTTTTCACAGGTAGTACTTCCTTGTAGCTTGAAAGGTGAATAACCATCTCTAACTGGAATTCATGCATGTGCAAGGGTTGGTGGTACAAGTGTTAGTGGTACAGCAAGGGAAAAAAAACTGAGAGAAGCAAGGAATATTTTTTTGAGAAGAGATTTGTGACATATCCCATTGGTGGCCATTGCATGCTATACTCATTCTTGGCAGGAGCACGTTGATAGTAGGAGCTCCCAAAGGTGTATGTGTCTATTTTAAATGAACCAGTCAGAAACAGCTTGTTCAGAAGAAACCACCACTTCAGGTAATGTCCCAGAGCCACTTTAGGACATGAAAATATGAAAACATCTGGGTTTTAGTAGTAGAAACTTGTGGTGTTCAGGGCAAGGTCATCAGTTTGCTCTTCTGTGGAGCTGTGCCTTGTTCTGGGGAGTGTCCCTCTGACCCATGTTGTGTCTATGGCACAGAGAAACCAGGGCAGGTACTAAGGGCTCAGGGAGGGCTGGAGTATCTGTGTGGTGTAACCAGCCCTGCCACTCCCAAACAGGACGTGGCTTTTCTAAATCACGGCATTGCACTGCAGCAGAGCACCATCCCCAACAGAAGTAGAGACTGACTGGAACACGTAAACTCACAAGGGAGGTCTCTGCAGAAGTGGGAATGAACCCAGTAGCTCTCCGGCAGGATCAAACAGTTAAATTTGCTCTCTTGCTGAGTAAAGACGCACTGAGAGGAGCTGCACATCTTCTTCTGCTGGTTGGGTAGAAGGACTGGGAAAGAAACAAAAAATTTTCCTGGAGAAATAAAACTGGATTGTCCCAAGCTGCCAATTATACTCTGGAATTTGGTACCATTTGATCCCTGCACTTGACTTAAACATCCACTCTTTGATCACATGAATATTCTTCAGGCAAAGCAATGGTATTCATTTTAGGTTTTTTTTTGGTGTTGTTTTAATCAGTCTGTCAGACTGATGTGCAGATTAAACACAGATGCATGGTTTTCTGTGCAACTTTTAGAGCAGAAAGACTATTATATTTACAGCACTTTCTTCTTCTGAGAGAGTCGACACTCCCAGTCTGTTTAAAATCCAAGGGTATGAGGCTCTCTGCGAGTATGCCTGATTTTCAGAACAGGAGTGATTGCTAAATCACCGCAGCCAGGCAGAAGTTGGGCACTGGCAGACACTACTTCAGTCTCTCCGACGCATTCTGCCAAGCAGTTAGCCTCCCCACCACAGTAGTTCTCGGTCCTCCGCGAGCAGAGACCCACACTTGTGTCCATAAATACACTGCAATGTGCCTGTGCCTGACAAGTGCCCGCGGGAAGCTGTCGTCGCCGAGTCTTGGTTCCCAGTGAGTTCTCAGTAGTTGCAGCAAGTACAGCCACGTTCTGGAGATGAAAGGCTGGTGCACGCTTCACTGCAATGGGCCCTGCGGGCTGTCCTTTCCCAGTTGAACCATAAAATGGGAAGGTAATGCATCTTGTTGGACAGGATGGGAAATTTTTGACCCATTTTCCAAACAGTTCTGCTCCATGACCCAGCACTCTTTGTGCCTTGATTCCCACCACCCTAACTCAAGTTTCTCCATGTGTGCTGTGATGCTGGCTCCCGTGATGCTCTTGCACTGCTCGTCAGTCCCTAGGCCACCTCAGTGAGGGTGGCTGCAGGCAGGATCCCCAAGGCATGAGAAGTTTCCTCCCTAGCCATATACTATCCAAGTTCTGCTCTGACGCCAAGGAAGACCCAGACCTTGCTCCTCCATCACCACTAAGAGCTGTGTGAGCTACCGTGGATGTAAAATGGAGAGCTGCAATCTTGCTTGTCCTGTGGATGTTGCTACAAGGTGGTTCTCTCTGAACTCCTGTACTGCTCCCTGAACCTGCAGGGCTCACAAGGCATTGCTGGGTATCCTGACTCCCTGGCTGATCTGCTTTGATTTGCACTGCAACACAAATCCCTCAAAAACAAAAAGCTGATGCGTCCAAGGAAAACAGAGACAGTAACATTAACATGCTTTGAGCAACTACGGATGTACTGTGCCATATAGGAGTTATGTATCTCGACAAGAAGACTGATTTGGCTTTCCATCATGGCTTAGAGGCTCCCTCCAGGCCAGTGCACCAAGCGGCTCCCGAGGAACCACTCCAGTCTCATGGTCTGTGTGCTGGAAATCATCTCAACAGGGTACTTGCTGCTGTACAGCAGACCTTTCTCCAGACACTCTGCAGTGGTGTTGAATATCCACACATTTCAATAGCTTGTTAGCTGGCTGGATGGATGGTTACTTAATTTAAAACTAAGGACATAGCCCAATCAGATACAGAAGATAATAGTTCTTATAAAATGAGAAGCCACAATCCTGTCACAGTGGTAGGGAATTTTGAGCAGCCCTTCCTCTGTCAATAGGTGGACCCTAGGTACTGGTTATGACAACAGCAGAGTCCTGCCCACAACATCTCACTGTTCGCTCTCATCCCCCCATTCTCAGACCTTCCGTGTGGTGAAGAGCCACCTCCCTCCTCTTCACTCTCTTCAATAGGAGTATTGTTCATTATGAAGGTGATAAAACTCAGCTTAGCATGTATCTAAAACCATGAAGGAGTCACCATTTCACAGAAGTTTAATTCCTACTGTACGACTGAGTATAGAATAAAAAAGGGTCTGGGAGGCAGATGCTTTTAAGGAGCAGCATCTGCCTTATAAATCTATAAAAGACACCCAAATGTCCTTGGAAAATGTTCCCACTGCTCCTTAATCAGAATGTATTCTTTTTGAAGCCATCTGGGACAGGCATGTTGTCCATTTCAGCTAAGCCAAAGCAGGATTTTCATCACTGTGGTTCAGTATATTCCCTTTTCGGTGGCTTGGTTTTTACATAATAATGAACATGAATTAAAGAGTTGGTAAAAATTTTGGAGCAGTTCTGTCCAAATTCTGGAGAAGGAGAATATGTGAAAGAATAAATCATAAGTCAAAATATCCTTGATTTTTAAGTGATGCTGCTTTAGTTGCAGAGTAACATTTATTAACACCCTGTTCTACTTTTACATTTTTTTCTTTGTGTCAATGCACTAATTATATTTGAGTTATCTTTCATTTTACACTACAAGCAGAATTCTTCCACTCTAGATTACTCCACAAGTTTATAATATGCTGAATAATTGTAATCAGAAGTAGGAGTAACGATATCCCTGCAAAAATATTCAACTCTGTTCATGGAAAAACTGTGATACCCAGCCATCAGGTGTTTGCACTTTCTATTGTGTGGAACAGAGTGGGCTTTGGTCTGTGTTGCTAGTGCTCTTAGGGCTGCTTTAAGTGCTGATTTCTTTCCCTTTTCTTTCTTCAGACACGGCTGACAGAGGAGCCTCAATGCAGCAAGTTTAGGTCAAGGCCCCTTCACAGCAACACTTGAACAGGAGCAGGGGTAGTTTATGGCTTCTGTAGCAGACCTACACTGGTTGGGGTTGGTCCTTGCACAGGTCCTTGCAGGAGATGCATTAACTCCTCAATGACCTTTGATGACAGTCAGAAACACGTGAGGAAGACCTAATGCATTGGGTTCAGTGTCGTTAGAATGGGGAATTAGAATTGTTCAAACCCAGAAAATTTCTCCTTAGTTTCATGCCAGGAACTGCTTGCCTATTAACACTGGGCTATTCCCAACGGCTGAGAAGGGACTTTCCAGTTCACAAGTGGTTTCTTCAGTAACTCTAAAATCAATACATCTGAGTGACATGACTGGGTAAAGCCTACATGAACACCCAGGTACCTATCTCCCATGCATGCCCTAGCCTGCCTGGGTGGCCAACAAGCAATCCATGGCAGGGAGAGTCCAGACAAGGATGCCATCTCATAGGGAGTGAACAGACACCCTCTGTACAAGCCCAGAGGTGAGAGAAAGTCAGCAAGTTAGAGATTTCTTGAAGAGGGACATTTCTTCAGAAAAGCAAAATCTGAGAAAACCAAGCACAGTGGAAAGTTCTCATCCAGTTACATGATCAAGCAAAGGAGAAAAACAACAGTGGAGTAAGAAAAATACTGAAAGAGCATCTTCTCGTGCAGTCCTGTCTCCTTACCATAGCCCTGCTGTTCTCTCCATAGCACCTATCCATGCCAGTGCAAGCCCTCAAAAACATTTTTAAGCCTTCTTCCAGGATATCCCTGCATCCATTTCAAATTCAGATGCACAGCTGTAATTACCATATCCCTTCCAAAACTAGGAAGCAACTCCTTTTGTCAAACAGAAATAAGTGACATGGTCTCCACATACTTTCCTTTCAGAGACACTTCATTCTCATGTAACACTGAATTATTACTGTTGTGGAAGAACATCCAAAGGCAAGGAAAAGAGTGTGGCAGGTGTCAGGCAGATGTATGCAGTGATAAGTTGTCTATCCTGGAGTATTCATAATTGAAGCAGACAGATAACACGCAAAAGGCAGAGGGATACACGAAGCAGTCAGTCTTGTGCCTAGACACATGTATCTGTAGGAGGCTTGGCCCAAAGACATGCTTCTTATTCCGTGAGAGATCTCAAAATTTGGTGTTTCCTAACCAAGGTAAGTGAAAACATGAGGTTGATCATTTGTAAGCAAACAAATATGGGAAAAAATAACCAACTCCACTTGGGACCAATAGTTTCCTTACAACATTTGTTAGTATTTTATTTTAATCAGCCTTTTTCCATTCTGTAAATTTACTAGAATCTTAAAATCTGGATCCTTCACTTAAAACATGCTAATTTCAAAAAATATGCTAATTTTAAAAATGTCATCTTTTTTCTTAAAAAAAATTTCCCCTAAAAATAATTGGTTTAGGATATTTGCCAGCAACTGTGTTATTCGGTGAACAGCTCTTGACAAACTGCTAAGCAGCTCTGTTGCTTTCAAGGCTTTTTTTCTCTGAAAACATTAACTAAATGATGCTGCTTCTGTGAGCTCTAATACTCATTCTATGTAACCATACTGGGAAGAGATTTGATGAAGCAAAAATTTAACATAGTTATTGGAGTCAAGTCCAGTGTGAAGCTTAAAAGAAAAGCTCCAACCTTTATCAGAAAGGACAGACTGAAATCCAGTTCCTGCTCCAGGCCCTATGTCACCTGCCTTTTCTATGCTTTTCCTCCAAAACTGAACATCACTTGCCAATACCATGGGATCCTGCTCTGCCACTGGAGGTAACAGGTCCTCCCATCCCATTATGGCAATGAAATGGCCACTACAAAGAGCTCCTTTCTGGAGGTAAAGAGCAGTCACTCATTCGAGAATTGGCCATTTCTCTTCCTGTAGGGAAGGCTGTCATTTCCATTAATGATTCCAGATCAGTTATATGCAGTCACAGATCTGTCCGAGCTATCCACTTACTATATTTTCACCAGACTTGTGAGGGAACTTCCATGGCCAAGCTTGCAAAGGCCAGATACTGTTGTCTTTAGGGTGCTGGTACCTTTGTTCTGCCCCAGCACATATCTGGAGCAAATAGATTTTCTAACCTTCATCAGACCTACTGCCAAGAGTGCTGTGATTTGAAAACTGAGTATTGTCTTCGGTTTGGTGAGATTTTGTCTGCCACATTGGATTCCATCAGCACATAACATCTCCACATGATACTAGAAATTTTTCTAAGGCTAGCTATGACACAGCAGCTGGAATTCCTCACCTGCATTTGCTTTTAGTGGCATGTAGGTTTATGACTGTGACAGTGTGTGGCCTGGTCTAAAATTAGTTTATCTTCTCAACCACAGATAATCTTTCAAACTGCCTGCTACTGGGCAGTGCTGACTCTCTGAGCACAGGTAATCTTGATTCAGTGAGCATCTTACAGTCTAGGTTTCACAGGTGTGATGTCAGGGAAGAAAAAGATTTTCTGTGCTTCCACCGTAGCCAACCATAGCAAATTAATTTTCAGAATAAGAGTCTAAATATTCTTCATTAGTTTCCTCACCTTCCTAGTTTTCCACCTCATTTATCTAAAGTATTTCTTTGACGTATTGCCGCTAAAGACGACGAGATTTTCAGCCAAGAGTTTAGATGATGGGTGACAAAGAAAATATAAAAGTGTGCAGTTACAATAACTATCAACAGCAGTTGAGCATGGTGCTGATAAACTACAAGATCCTTAGTAATTTTCTTTCGGGCAGTCTGGAACCCAGCCAGAGCTGATGATGAGACCTGGATGCTGATAAGATGTGTCTTTGAGGGGTGGCCTTGGGAAGGGGTGGGTGAGTAGTGTAAGTGGCAGCTGGAGCAGGGGTTCCCGCCCTCCACAGAGTCCCACAGCCGTACCCCACGGACGGGCGCTGCTTCCTGCAGCCTTCCACACTTCGTTCATGCCAGGCTCCAGCCCTCGTGGGGCTCTGGGAGACAGCCTGGAGAAACGCCCCTCAAATGAAAATAAATCTACATTGCAAAAATTGCCTGTATTGTGAACTCAAAATAAAAACCATCCGTGTCAATAAAAAAGGAAAACAAAACAAAACAAAAAGGAATAAAAGAAGAGAAACAACAACCCCCGTCCTGCACAAACGCGTTGCTGGATGGAAACAGCTGAATGTTAGTCAACCCTTGACTGCACAAAGAAAGACTGGTTGTAAACAAAACAGAGAGAGCCGAGATGGAGCCTTCTAACGAAGGCTATTGAAGTTTGTGCTCCCTGTAACTTGAAAGCCTCAAATGCTGAAAGAGCCATCTGTATTAAACTATGGCTGGGATCGTGTTCATTAGCTGGTTGGCTGTAAATATAGCCTCCTCCCAACACAAAAGGTAATGCGTGTCAGCTCAAACCATCACCAGCAGGTTTGTGTAAATATTTACTGGGCTGTTCAGACTGCTGTAATTTGAGGCTGTTGACGTCTCACAAACAAGTTAGAAAATAAGCTGGCAAGTTCCCTAAAACAGTGTCAAAAGGCAGCTCCAGTACAGTAGAGGGAATGTGAGCTTTGTGCTGTTTTCTCTGAGGGCTGCAGGGCTTCCCAACTGCTTCAATCTGGCTAGCTTTTGGCCTCCTTACGGTCAAAACTCAGATTTAAATGTTTATAGCCTTTTATGCATTTTTTTTTCTTTAGATTGTAAGAGAATGTTTCTTGGGAGTTCTGGATGTTGGGACAAGGATGAGACCTTTGTTAAGTTAATTAATTTTTTTATTCCTTCTTTCACAATCATACATCAGGGCATAAAGCCACCTGTAGGAGAGCTGCAGGATCACAGGTGGTCCATCCACCAGCACTTTCCCTTGTGGATAGTGCAGAGATGTTGGTGTAATTTCCATGTATCTGAACAATCACTGCATTTGTCTTCTGGATTTAAGATGCCTGCACTAGGTATCCAAGTCTATGGAAGAGCCCAGCATAAACTGTCTGATTATGGTGCATGATGTCTCTGCTAGTCCCAGGGTTTGGATAGCAGAGATCCTGCTCCAGCAAGCAGGGGCAGGGCATATAGGTCAAAGCTGCATGGCTGCCCACACACTTTCCACCTGTGCAAGCTAGCAGAGTGATGTCTAATAGAAGCTGTTCCCAGGGGGTAGTTTGGATTTGGCCACCCATCCAGAGTGAGGTGTGGGAGAGGGGCCAGAGATTTCAGCAGTTCAGCCACAGAGATGTGCCTCAGGGCTACAGAACAGTCTCTGTTTTGTTACCTGGGATCTAATGTCCACACTGCTGGAAATAAGCCCTATCAAAATGAGCACTTGACAACTGAGCGGCATTTACTACCTTTAAACTACCAGGTGATGGGAATCCCTGACTGTTGCAAAACTGTTGAAGTAGGTTTCACAGAAACACTGCTGCCCTTTTTGCAGGTACAGATGTGCGTAGCAATGACAGGTGGGGGTCTCGTGCACAGTGCTCCCCCACTCCTCCCTGGGACATGCCTGGGTACATGTGGCTACTGCAGGGCACCCCTAAGAGCTGCCTCCAGCCATCTGTGCTGCTGCTGTGCATTGCCTTGCCTCCACAAGGAGACGAAAAGCATGGCTGGCAGAAAGACACTGCACCCCTCCATCCCCAGCTGTGTCCAGCCCAGGTCAGAGATCTTCAGCACGATTTGTAAGCATGCGGCAAGAAGCAGCCAAGCAAAAAAAAAAAAGACTACAACTCCATTGTCAAGTTTTTGTTTTATACATCCTTCCTCTGAACTGATCTGCTTACTGCTGCAGGACTATCATCTCAGCAATTCAGATGGTGCAAGTCAGTGGAATTTCATTTCCATCAGTGGAGTGCCCCTGGCTTACACAACCTCATGGTTTAGTCTAGGAGGCTTCACATGATAAACCTCAGGGTCTGATCCTGTGATCTCAGTGTACTATAATGTGACTTGTGCACTAAAAGCAGCTCTCTGAGAAGCCAGCTGTGTAATGCCCAGGTTGTGAGTCATTTCTTTTGTTTGGTGACAGAGGACAAGTTTTGCAGCATCTACGCATAGTTCAGTATTTCAGGTAATTTCCGTCTGAGGTAGGGCTCTGCCACTCAGAAATCCCATCTCTGCCACCTGTGTAAACAGGAGGTGCCCATTCCCAGTCTTTGGTCATGAGTCTCCTGTTCAGTGAGTAAGGCACGCAAAATGTACCCCAGACTTTTGATGCTCAATTCTTTTTTTATAAGTAGCAAAAGCAGAGGCCTTGAGGTCCTCCTTATCAAAAATCTTCCTCCTCATAAAGTTAAATGAAGTGGCTAGATCCACCAGTCTCTAGGGTTTTTTTGAGTTACTGCAGGGACAAAAGATTAGAACCAGTCCTATGGAGGAAGCATAAAATCCTATCTGCACTACGGTACCATGTGGGTTTATATCTCACCAATCTTCATCAGATAGCATTTGCAAAAAAGGTAAGAATTAGTTTATCATGACAGACTATATTTTGGACACCCCTGACAGCATGGTACAAATTGGCCTGAAGGCAGAAAGCAATCTCTTTACTTCAGGAGCTGTTTCTGACAGGCTGGACAGAAGCACGAATTCTGCTCCATGGGTCAGCTGTTTCAGTGGGTAAATGCAAAGCGGAGAAGCTCCCGCAGACAGGTCTGCTTTCTAAGACTAAGAAAGTACAAATATAAGTTGTAAAGCAGAGGAAGAGGGGAAAAGAGGTGTCAAAGATTTTTTAATAATTCTCCAACTGCCATCATTCCACTACCTGAAACAACAGTGCAGAATAACAGGATGATACCATGCTGGTTTATGTGGCAACATATGTAAAAAATTTCTCTGGGGTGATCATAATCACAGTCCTTAAATTTCAGTGTAAGAAGAATGCAAAACTATTATCTTCTCCTTTTATATTACACCATTATACCCAAATCTGGAGCAGAACTCTGTAGAGGATACATATCTACACTGTGCCTTAGTCATTGGAGCAGAAAGCCTCTCTCAGATAAGGGAGTGCTTAATCCTTACAGAGTCAGAGACTGGAGTCCTTTCACTTGCATGATACAGAGTGATGATGTCTCTCTTCTTTTCTAGACTTTCACTTTTTCCACAGTCTCTGAAACTTAGTTCTGCTCCAGAATGTGAAGCCCAAAAAGAAGGTTTATGTGATTGGCATTTGATTATTTAGTCATCCATCTCTGGCTGCATAACTGCTTCTAAAGGCATGATTGAAATATTCACGAACATGCTTGTTTCCTCAGTCAACCAGCTACCATTCACGTGCAGTCCTTATGCCAAAAGAAAGTCCTGTTGCTTTGTGTTTTTCTTTAGGGTATTAGAGATGTTGACCATAGGCCTGATTTTTAGAGATGTTTTCTGTCCCACCCATCTCCAGCTCTTACATTCATCAGTCTGTCCCAAGGACAGGGCATGAAGGCACTGTGGTGCATCTCACATGGCAAAAAAATGGAACCGCAACATGAATAGTGGTCTTTTCTGGCTCCACAAAAGCAATCACTGATCTTTCTTAGTTGTTACATTCCAGTTTAGAAACAAGAAAGAGGAGGTGGATGCACAGGCATAAGGAGGAAAGGCAAGTGTAGGGAGTGGCTTTTAAAAATGCTTAAGACAACACGAAACAAATCAGGGGAGGACCAAATGATTCAATTTCTTCCATCTTCCTGCTCAAGCAGTTTCAGTCTTTGATTGTGCTTTCTTCAGTGTTACAGCACAGCCATTTTTAAATGTTACAAAACATGCTTCTTCCACCATGCTTCCCTTCTCACCTCCATCTCAAAGATGTGACTTGTGTGAGTGCAGCATCTTGAATGCTCCTGGCTGCAGCCTCTCTGCCGATGGCTGCCATTCCCCAGCAAGGCTCAGAGCTGGGAAATGTTCTCACGGGTGAGGGCTGAAGGGAGGCAGATTCATGGGCTCTGCCCCTGAGGCAAGTGGTGCTACTGGGCAGCCACAACGTTGTCAACAAGGCTCCTGGATCACATGGAGCCTGATGTGTGGGGAGCCTGCTGAAGACCCAGATGTTTGGCAGTTCTTCATGTCTGCCAGGAGCAAGGGCAGGGATTTGACACTGAACTAATGCCTCTCCTGTGAAAACCCTCAGCTCCATAGTTCACAAGTGATACTAAGCACAGGGCACTTATAAACAGATCACATGGAAAGACAGGTTTGCTATGCCCAAGAAAGCATTTGCTTTACTCTTAGAAGGTAGGTTGTCATGTGATGACTCCTAATGTATTGGAAAATAAAACAACTCATGAAGGTTATTTTATTTATGGAACAGGTTGCCCAGAGAGGTTGCAGATGCCCTGTCCCTGGAAACATTCAAGGTCAGGCTTGATGGGTCTCTGAGCAACCTGATCTAATTGAACATGTCCCTGCTGACTGCAGGGGGTTTCAATTAGATGATTTTTAAAGGTTTCTTCTAACTCAAACCATTCTGTGATTCTATGATTCTATGATTCTATGATTCTAGATTGATTCATACCCAGACCAGGATACCATTAAGGTGGGTCATAGTAAACAATCTCTACTCAGGGATGTGAAGTTCTGGGTTGATTTGCCTAACAGAGTGGAAATGTTACTGCTTCATGCTTGAAAAAGGATTCTCCTCTAAGAAAAGACTTAATTAAAATAATATCTTAAAACTTTCTGGCTTGCAATTGTTACACTAACAGCAACCATGTGCTCTTAGCATACAAGCTGCAGGAGTGTACTTCGCACAAGTAGTCTGCACTCCGTGGTTGTAGATTTTAAGTGCTAAGGTAACACGGTAAAGAGCAAGTTACTAAAAGCATATTTTGCTGCCCATAAGCCCCCACCCCATGACGTGAAGCAGAAGCTGGGATGCCTGACTCCTCACACAGCACAACTGGCAAGGTGGGAGCCCTCGCTGGCCGTGATACCCATTCTCAGCACCACAGCAGAGGCATCAGCAGTTCACGACCTCAGGCTGCTGTTTCAAAGGGCATCAGCCCTTGTGCAGCGGTGGGAGCACCACACCAGCTGTGACGCCTCTGCCGTGAGCTGTAGATACAAGCAGAAGTTCTGGCCTTACTCCCACGAGGTCTAGGAAGTAGAAGAAAATGTAATTTTACTTCTCAAAAGTGCAGAAACAACACACAGAGAACTAGGGCAGAGAACATGGAAGGATGTCATGTCACTTTCAGAGCCAGCCTTTCCTGACCAGTACTTTTCCCGTAGCAGTAATTAATTTCCGTTCAAAGCGAGTGTGAGATGCTACCAAGTCAGAGGAGCTGTGCTCCCAGGTGTAGCTTGTTGCCCTACACATTATTATCCATGGTGCAGAATGCAAGTGCATCAAGCAGAAAATATTTTCATTTCAAATAGGTAAACACTTTGTTGTTGTCAAGCTAACAGGAAGGCAAGCTGGAAACTGCTAAGCCATTTCTCTGGCAGAGGTACTGAGTAGGCCCCTCATGCTGACAGTGTCATAAAATAAAGTTGCTTTTCCAGAAAATTGGCACCTGGAGGTTGGTTTCCCAGACAACATCTCTTCCCATGTGTTGCGGGAGTGGATTAGGATGGTTGTAGCACGTGTATGGTTTAGTTCTCAAACGCTAACCTTATGTTTGTTTGCTTTAGATACTGTCTGGTACAGAAGAAGTGAGGAGATAAAAAGGAAGAAAGTATGGGAAAATGAGAGAAGAACAATGGTAGTCTTTGAATAATTTGAGCTCTACAACTACACTGCAAACTGATCATGAAACTAATTCAACGATAAGCAGCACCCAGACATGAGGTATCAGTGCCCAGCACTCTGTGTTGCTTGAATTGAAAGCACAATTGCACCTAGATTGTAGGTCAAAAAACATTTTCCGCCAGAGGAGTATCTTGTCCCATTACAGAACCAAAAGCAAAAGCACTGAAATTTTCTGTCAATGCAAATTTCTGGAGAAAAAATAATGGAAAACAATTCTGATAACCACATTAAGAAAACTGAGAAATAGAGCTCTACCTGGAAGCTCTGTGGATGCTCTAGACTCTCAGTCACGTGGGGTTTCCAGATGCTTTTGAACTAATCAGAATGGACCAGGTATCCCTGAGCTTAGTCCCTGAGGTATGGTACTAAGGAATTATGACAGGTTGCCACTCCTGTTGGGCCAGACTTAAAAAGCTGTTTGCTTTCTCCAAGATAATACCTCTAAATCTCTCCGTTCTGCACAGCATTTTGCTTTCAGGGAAGTGACATTTCCTGGCATCAAACATCCTCCAAGAGACTTCTCATCTAGCTCAAATATGGACACCCAAGGAACAGGTGCTATCGGCTCCATGGTACAAAGTTCAGATTTCAAATCAGTTCAGAGATTCTCAGTCCATTTTGCAAGAGACACTTCTAGGAAAGGGAGAAGGGAAGTGAGGTGATTTTCTGAGCTCAGATCCTGGTGATAAGCAGCTTGTTTGTTATAAAAATTATTGACAGGCTCACCCTGCAGATATGGATGACCAAATTTATCTCTCAGTTTCTCATGGATGTCACTGTACAAAACAAGATGGGGAAATACTATCAGGACTGTTCTACCTCTCTCAGCCTCTTCAATGTTTCCCCTAGTTAATGTCGCATTCAAACAACGATTTAGCTTCCACCACAATCCATTTAACTCTTTTTTTTCCCACTAGTCTGTGCCTGCTAAGGAAAAAAACCTGCCATGATCTTTATGAGAAAATTACTCACCTCTGCACTGCACTGAATTGGTTGGATAGTCAGGGTGCCACTAAAGGTGTGATTTTCCCCATTAAACTTTCCCTGATGTTTGCTTGGCATCGTCACGTGGACATGAGTGCGGCATCGCTCCATGCATTGGCAGCCAGGGTCATGCTCATGTTCCTGGATGCTTTAGTCTCCAGTGTGATGCCTGATGGAGTGGCATTGGCAAAGGCACGCTTCAGAGGGACCTATCATGGGACAGACACCAGCCATGGGCTCGGGCTGTGGGGTTATGTGCTCACCAACCCCACCAGCTCTGATGGCCAGCTCCCCTGCAGAGCTTCCAAACAGCAGGAGATGCTTTCCAGGAAGTGCTGAACTGTGCTAAACTCTCTGACATCAACCTCATATAGGGCAACTAGCTGGGAATTTCCTTTTCCAGGGTTATGTAACACTCTGGGATATAGCTATCTGGTAGGAACCTTGGCTTGGAATTTTGGGCACTGGGTAGGTGAAGTTTGAGTGGCTTCCTGGGGTGACTCTGGCATGCTGCTGAATGGAAGAGCATCCCGTCTCCCAGAGACTTTGCAGAGCTAATGCAGACTTCACCTGTGCCCTACCAGGTGACATGCAAGCAGATGAAGGTTGTACATGCTGCTGGTTAGAGGCTGTACATGCTATCAGTGTGCTCAAATTCACCTTGGACATCAATGTGTGCAGTTCTGTGGCAAGGTAATATTGTCACCTCCATGACTGCATTTCCAGAAATCCCTTCCTTTTTGTGCTGGAGAGAAGGAGAGGTTGAGTCACCCTCTTTTGTCAATCAGGTCGCTGATCATTGCACAACGAGACATCTCCACCGTACGCCATTCTGGGCAGCCAGCCCAGGGCCACCATTGCCCTCTGTTGGCAAAATTCTGAGATCTCGCCTTTTGCTCCCTGCTTTGGGCTACTGTAGAGCATGTTCCACCTCTGGACACTGCTACCAGTTCTTGCTATATCGGTCCTCCTTTCTGCCCTTCCAAAGTTCAGAGCTGCTGGACACAGAGAGGAATATAAAAATATCTTCTGATGAAAATTACAGCAAATCCTCCTTTCCAAAGTGCTGTACTTTGTGGTTCCAGAAAGAAGAATTTACCTCTGCCAGACTGTGCTCCCCTGTGTTTTCTGACAGATTTAGGGAGATGTGCTCGTTTAACCCTCCACTAGCAGCCAATAAACAAAATCCTTTACACAGATGTGCACGCAAAGTGCTTAATTTCCTCAGTAAGGGAAAACTTTTTTCTATAATCAGAGAGTCTTTCTCTGTCTTACCTTTTCCTTTCTTTCTGGCTCACATCAGCTTCAGTCCCTCAGTTTTTGTTGATAACATCCCTTCCCTGGGCCATGCAAAGAGGAAAGATGAGAGCAAAAGTATTGTCTGCCATAGCTGCAGGCTGGCAGAGACCACAGTGAGATAAAAAATAACAACCTCAAATTTATTTTGTCCAGTTAAAAGCAAAGATTGAATCCAAGAATTCTATGAAAAAAGCATTTTATTTTCTTGGTTTCCTCAGCTCCTCACAACTTGTGCTGCTGGTGTCTCTGTGCTACACCTTTGTGTGGTGTATTTGACAATTAGATTTAAATGGAGCCTACTCAACATACCCATTACATACAGTCTCTTCTAGAATATGGGACATCCCAGGGACCAAACGGTAGGTCAAGGGAGGTGAGGCTTCCTCTTTCCTCAGTATTGGTGATACCACACCTGGAGTGTTGTGTTCAGATCTGAACTCTCCAGAGAGACATGGACATACTGGAGTGAGAAAGGTCCACTAAGATGGTTATGGATCTGCAGCATCTAGTGGATGAGGAAAGGCTTAGAGAGCTGCGACTGTTCAGTTTGGAGGACAGAAGGCCTAGGGGGATCTCACCAATATATATACATACCTGGTGGGGTAGCAGAGAGGGTGGAGTAAGATTTTTCTCTCTGGTACCCAGTGACAGGACCAGAGGCAATGGGCATGAGCCGAATTGCAGGAGGTTACAACTGAACTTTAGGGAAACACTTTTTTACCATGAGGATGACTGAGCACTGGCACATGTTGCCCAGACTGGTTGTAGAGTCTCCAGGTTCAGAGACATTCAAAACCTGACTAGACATGGTCCTGGGTGACCTGCCCTGACTGACCTTGCTTGAGCATGAGCATTGGACAAGATGATCTCCCTTCCCACCTCAGTTACTTTCAGGAAAGTGACATTTTCTGACATCAGAACATCCATGCCAGTTTTAGCTGAGGTCTTACACGGCTATAAAATCCAATGTTTGTAAGAAATATTTTCCCATATATAGGAGAACAGATGTAAGACTTATGAGAAAAAATAAGACATTTTTAATAGGCTCAGCATGATTGTTGCATAGTTAAACATCACTGCACTGAAGGAAGGCTCTGAAGTGTACGCCTTTTGTGGGTTTTATAGAGGTGTTTCTGGGACACATTTTTTAATGACAATGCATAAAAGACCAATGTCTTTACTCCCATATGACTCATCCAGAAAATCTTATTGCTACATGTTTTGATCTGAAATTAGCAAATACCATGAAAGTTTCTCTAACAGCTGAAATGTCTATAGCCACTCCTGTGTAACTCTAGAGTAATTATTCCTATACATCCTTCTTGTGCTGCAGTACAGGAAAAATACAGAAGACCTTGTCCTTTGCCACTATCTGTTCTGAAACCACGGTACTGTGTACCTGCTTACTGAGAGAGCATAGTGGAAAGCCTGTCCATTAAAATGTGAGTTGAGGTCTCTCAAGTCTGTTCTTTTTGAATGAATACCAGAATCACGGAGAAAAGAGGTTGTTCTGATGGATTTAAATACACATGCATATTAGAGTATCTTTTTGATCTTATATCTAGACAAACCTACAAGAAAATGGCTTATGAAGAACAGAAGTGAAATAAAACTGGGATCTTACCGTTCATTGTAGAGACATGAAAATTATAGGAAAAGATTTGTGAGTGCAGTGAGTTTCAAATGGTTCCTGGCTGCCTCAGGGAACTCTTTCCAGACTGTAGGTAGCCTGACATGTGCTACGCATCACTGACTTCAGGTAGCCCTGGCTGCTGGACCTCATCCATCAGCTTCTGATCTGGCATTTAACGTAGCTCTGGAGGGAGAGGCACCAGTTTGGGCCAAGTCAGTAGAGGAGGATTTCTCACTGTTTAACAGTGGTACACTACATGCCGGGCAGTCAAGAAGATCTGAACCACCCAAGACAAGTTTGGGATCAGGTAGTAAGTATATCTGGGAAGACAAAGTCTCAGCCCTTACTGTGCCGATGCAGAAGGGAGCTTTATTTTCACTTTTGCAGCATTAGTCTCTCACTCAGCCGTGTCTCCTTGTCCCAACTAGTCTTTGCACCCTCTCCTTACCAACCTCCATTCATGCTAGTGTCCTCACCCCTTCCTTAAGTCCTTGGTCCAGTTTATAACCCCAGGTCTAATTTTTTTCCTGTTCGATTACAAATTGATCTGCTCCAGGCAGGCTGGGCCAAGCAGCTGAGTTATTTGAAGCATAGATGGGAAAGTTTTCTTCCTTGATTTTTGTTTCAAATGCTCAAGCTGCAGCTGGTACTGAGCTGCAGTGCTGGAAAAGGTCTTGCTCTGCCTCCAGCTGAGCTTCTCTGGCTTGAGCTGGTGCAGGCTGCATCTTTGGGGAATGTAACTGCTAACACTGCAGAAATGTCTGCTAGGAATTAAGCTGCTGCTTTGCTAAGAAGCGACCAACTTTGGGCAGTGCTTTTATGGGAATTACTGAAGAACCACTTACCTCTCCACCCCCTGTCTCCAGATTTGAATTCTCTGCCCCAAAGCAGGAGTAGTTAAGCTTTTAAAATGAAAGACTGTCGTTTCTTTTTTCACTCTAACATGCACAAACTAATATTCCTACATTCCTTCTCAGAAACCGGTGAGTTGGCTTAAAATGTTTTGAACAGAGAGGAAAATATTCTATTCAAGATTAGTTGGACGTGTAGAACACACAAAGGATTTAGCCCAGATCATTAAAATGGGAAGTTAAGATCAGATGGAAACAAGATTTGATGTGGGATGTGGAGAGGAACCTTGACAGTAAATTGTTCTGTGAACGTAGAAGGAGTATGAAAGTAATGCGTAGTTAAGAGTGCCAAGTGCATCGTGTGCTATTAAGAGGTGATTTTTTTTTTTTTTCTGGGTATAAAATAACTAAGAAATACCATAAACTCATTATTACTTGCTCTTTAGCAAGTGCTGACACTAAATTATGGAAACACATCAGATGAGCAGAAGGCCCAAGCCTCCAAAGCCATTGTACTTCCCCAGATACTCTTAACAGCCCAGCTCTGCAAATCTGTGAAATTGCCCAAGCCTGCTATGGTATGAGAATCTGGCAAGTATCATAGCAGAGGCAACCACATGTGCACTTCTTTTGGCAAGACACTGTCTCCGGTCATGTCATGCTGTCTGCATGCCACAGGCCTGCTGCTGTAGAAGCCTGGGCAGAAAATATACTGTCTATAGCTGTGATCTGGTGCACCTTTCAAGTGCCCCATGAACAAGTAGGTCCTGGCCTATGTCCCCAGCCTGAGGATGTTGCTGTTCCACCAGCATGCCAGAGCATAGCTTTAGTTGTCACTGGAATCATTCAGAATCATTCAGCACATTGGCACCACAGTGGGAAGGGTTTAGCAGTTCCACATGAGGTCAGTGCTTGTGCTCAGGTCATCCCCAGTATGTACAATGTGTGTGGGATCATGAGAGAAAACAGCTGAAACGAATGTAGATATTGGTTTTGTCATCAGCTAGGAAGCTGCAGCCAGTGGAGCGTATGAAGGTTGAATAAAGCTCTGCATCACTTAATAAAAAGGATCTCAATCACCTGAAAGGTATTCAGAACTGCAAGGTAAAGCAATTCAAGCTGTATAGTATTTTATCCTGGCTGCTTATTTACCAGCCAGTGAGAAAGTTCACAGAGCGAATTTTAAAAAAATGTTGCATGCATGGAATCAGGAAATACAGGCGTGAAGACATATGAAGTATATACTGTGCTTTTTTGTCTCTTAATCACTCTAATGTGCAGGCAGTCAGAAAAGTTGGCTAGGGTAACATGCTTGAGAATGGTTTCAAAGAGATGCCAACAAGAAAGTAGCCCAGGTAAATATTATTTTTGGAAAAAAATATTCTTTCAATGTTAATCTTTGGTTTTACTGTTACTCTATGGACTTCATTCTTTGACAGTGCCTGGTTATCAGTTTCCAGAAAGAATATAAACAGAATTTTGCATGTATGCAAAAGGTAACTTTTTTTTTTAAGTGCATAACTGTTTTTTTCTAGACATGTTTGTTGATGTGCAGTGAGCAATGATTGTGCTTGCTAAGGAAGGCAGGGGCTGGAGAGAGTGGGAAGAAACAGCTGCAGTGAAGGCTTTGTGTTGCTGGGAGGTTTGCGAAATGGTCTAAATCAACCAGCCAAAGAACTGCCTGACTCTTGAGTTGCTCTCAAGTGACGTCTTGAAAAATCCAAGACTTTCCTTACTCTTACTACTCTTACGACCACTCTGTTCTCACAAGCTGCATGGCCAACATGTCCAGGACACTAGACCTTGAAGGCATCATGGGACATTCTTGTCTCCCATTAAGCACACATTGTCCCTGAGAAAATAGTTTTGCCATTTTCCTTGCAAACTTCTTTCCCAGGGAAAGCTTACCAGGCTGCAAATAATAGGTGCAATAGGAGAGACGTAACACTTCCTCAAATAACAGCAGGGCACAGGGCAGGAGGAAGCAGTGTACATAGAGAGGAGCCTAAGGACAAAAGGTAAAGGAGATATTGCTAAGACACTAGCAGCAGCAGTTAAAAAAATGTGTTGAGAGTCTAGCATACCAGATCTTTTGGAGTAATGAGGAACAGGCATGGTCTGTGGAGCAGAGAGATCATAGCACAGAGCAGAGCGTAGAGAAAAGGGCTGAAATGCCTTGGTGTGAGGAAAGGCAATGGGCACTTCTGCATAGCCGACCATCTCCAGCTGCCAGAAATTCTCATTTCAACCCCTTTTATGATTACAGGTGCCCTGCATTTGCTCTTAAAGATACACTGGGGCTTGACGTGTTGAAACATGCTGGAGTTTCCCTTCTGCAAAATTTTTAGAGGGAGAGGTTAATATGGCTCAGTGCCACAATTCATTGGTCTCCCAGTGTGATCCAACACAGCATTGCTCAGCAAGAAAATATATCCCTTTCATAAGCACTGGCTGTCACTGTATTGACGCTGTGTTGGAATTAGATATTAGACTTCGTCAAAGCACAATTTAGCATGCAAAGATTGTTCTTAGGATCTGCTGTTGCAGAGCCCGGAGCTTCTCATGGGAATTCAGAGGGATGAGCATTTTGTATGATTGACCCCGGAGGTCCCAAACAAGTTCATCTGGAGAGCATCAGATATATCACAGCCTATAGAAAGTAATAGTGCTGCGTTACTTAAAAGTTGCTGGCACCCACTGGGCAAGACTAACTCACTCTGACAATATTATTTTGTTTGGAAAACAAATCAAAGCAATCTAAACATCAGGAGTTATGCACAATTCTTCATGAAAAAAAATCTCCTAGAGCAGCTCAGGATTTATTCAGCTAAGTGCAAGTATGGAAGAACAGCATTTGAGGTAAAAAGTACAGGCTGTTTGCATTTGCTTTGCCAGTATGTGACAGTGGGGAGATCCTGTGCAGATAAACAAAGAGTTTGCAACCAGGATTCAGGTTTGACATTTTAACGGGGATTAATGGAAAAGAGTGATGTAATAGGCAGTGCCAAGGAACTCTCTGATCTGAAGCTGATAGACACTCTGTAGCTGATGACTGATATCCAGGTAGATTGGCAGCTTTGGCTAAAAACACAAACAAGTCTTTCAGGTTCTCCAAAGCTGTGCCTGCCCTGCCCCATGAGATCACTAAGGGTATACCAGGTGTCCCAGTGAGGGCAGAAGACCACTGACCCTGATCTGAGTCATCACGGGGAGTCTTCACCATGCCTACGCTGGGCCATAACTACTGCTCCTTCATGCATGACATACAGCCACTGCTTCTTGCCGCCCAGCAAGGCTTCTAGACCTTGTCTACCCTTGTTCTGGCCTATGGTCCATTGTTGCCCCTCCTCCTCAGGGCTGAGTGAGGAGCTTCATCTCCTAAGCAGGATGGATATATATATCTATATATATCTATAATATCTTGCCTTCTTCTGAGGATGAAAAACACTGTTAGAGACTGGACCCATGTCTAGAGATGCATGTTTGGGAGAGCCAGGCCTATGAGGAATAGGAAATGAAGAAAAACTGTTTCTTCTCTCTCTGCCTCTGTAGCAAGGCAGCTGGAGTAATGAGGAGTCTCAGGGCTCCTGAGACAGGAGAGTGTGAGAGGAGACAGTCAATAGCAACGATGCTGAAAATTAGTCTGGCTAAGAAGAGATTGATAAAGGCCAATCTTGACCTACTATTTGTCTTTCTATTGGTCATAGATTTCTTTTGTCTACATTTGTAATTTCTTCATCCCTCCAGGTGAATGTCTTGATGAGTTATTTCAAGAAAAAATGGCCAAGAAGCAATATGAGAGGTAATTCAAGGCAAGGAGCAAATGCCTGTTTTTAATACTACATTTCTGCCAGAACACTAAGCATGCTGCTGTCCTGACCTGGGGTCAACAACAGGAACAGTCTGGTCCCAAACAAAGGCTTTTAGGCTTTTCTCTGCATGTGGGTCCTTTTGAGCTGCTGGTGGTGTGAGGCCACCACCAAGAGCCCTGTGAAAGCCACATAGTGTAGGATAGTCAAGGGACTGAGCCATGAGAATGCTTCTGGTGGTCATGGGAGATCACCAGGGACAATTTCCTTGTCTTCTCAGTCCCTGTTGCTGTGTGTTCAGAAAAAATGCATGTTCCTGTGAGAATTAACACGTGCTGCAGTTCTGAGACTGCAAATTCTGACAGCTGTAAAGCCCCACTGTAGGATGAAGATATGCTGTTGACATGGATGGATTAAAAATAAGAATAACTTAGAGCTGTTTTGAGAACTGAATAGTCTTCCTTATTTTTTTTTCTATCTTTATTAGGCCTTTCAGTAGCAAAGGCAACCCCCAGCAAAGGCTGGCATCTCATTGTCTCAGGCATCATTCAAATACATATTAAAAGGTTGCTTCGTTCCAAAGAATTTACAGTCTAAATAGGGCAGACAAAACAATGCAGGGAAGAAGACTACATCTATACAAGCAAATAAAATAGGAGAGGGTCTACTCTCTGGCCCTTCAGGCCAGTCATGGTGTGGTTTGTGTCCACATGGCTAAACACTCCCCTGTGGTGACTGTGGAAGGGAGAACTCCGTTTCTGCTGCCTGCTGGGGCAGTCCCTGGCACATGCCCTTCTCCAAACCATGTATTAACATTGTCTGGGGGAAATCAAGCTGGTGTGGACCAAAGCCATGTGAGAGAGTGTGTTAACAATTAAAAACAGTGTAGACAATTGTGGGCCAGTACTGGAGTTGTTGCCCTGGTCTTGTTTTAATTACCATTTGCATGGACTGATTTTTGCCCAGGATTTTGTGGGAAACCCATGACAAAGCCTGAAATCCAACCTATATCTGCTGAGTCTTCCTCTGATGATTTTTACATCATTCCTTTCCTCTCATGCATTAACTTATCATATTCTTTGTGTGCTACATTAGTGTTTAGAAGCAAGTCCTGCTGAGGATGCTGGTCTGACATTGTCAGTGGCATGGAAAGTGATACCCCATTAGAGGTAGGTTCCAGGACTGACAGGTTGTTTAATTTGGCAGGAAAAAGGGTGATATCTTTACAGACTAAGATAGGATGTTAAGGGAATTTGTTCATGGACCTCTGATTTCTTTCACTCATACACCCTCTCTTTGGCTCTCAGCTTAGATATAACTGCTCAACTTGTAATTTCAGACCATCGGAAGCTACAGTTTATAAGTTCAATTTGCAATTATTTGCCTATAAACTGAAAATTTGTCCCCAGTCAGTGTAGCTGTGATTGTGTTTGGTTTTAGTGTTGTTTCTCTAATAAACACAATGAGCATACAGTCCCACCCGTCCATCAAGCAAAAGATGTAATCCAGGTATCAATATCAAAGTATATAGGAAAAATGTGACATGGAAAGGCTGAATTGCTAAATGCCAAAAAGTGAAGCAGAAGAAAGAGCACTTAGGAAGTAGAATCTTTTGCCTCCAGTTTTCATTTGCAGATATTAAAGAAGAAATTATCTGAAACACAAGATCCAAATATCTTTCATCTTGAGTGTAGTGCCATGGGATCTTTCTTGGTGCTGGGCCAGGCTTGAGTGTGCAGTTCTTTGAAGGCACCTCACAGTAATTCTGAAGTTCAAGGCAACTTAGTCCAGAAGGCAACAACATCCTCAACAGGTTTAATACCATGCAGGGCACACCTGGAAATGTTGCCTTTGGAGAGACCCATGTATCCTCCTTGCAGTCTATGAAATTTCAAGGTAAGCTCAAAGGAACTTGGTAAGGTGGTTTCATGTTAATTCATAGAGGGAGAAATCTTTTAGTTTCCTATGTACATGAATACTCTGAATTTCCAATAGTGTGAATTTTCCTTGTTTTCAAATAGGACTTAAAAGGGAGCAGAAAAGATTCATTGTCCCCTTTCCCTGTTAAATGTGTATGCAAGGATGACTAGATGATTATTCTTGACTGTTCCCCAGAAGGCCAATAATGATGTGCCTATTCACAAGTGATGGGACATTAAAATCTATACAGCTTTTCAAATATTCTGATACATAAAACCTGCATTCTGCTCAAGAAACTGGAACACAAACACTAGTTACTACTAAACCAAACCATTTATTACATTCCATTTAATATAGTTTCTGCAATATTTATATAAGTTCTAACCAGCAATACAATAGGATGAAGCAGTGAGGAACTAAGCACATTACAGGACCTGTCTAAGGACATCAGTGAAATCTGTTGTTGAAGCAGGGACTATTGGTTGTCCCAGACTCTGCCCAGCATCCACATCCACATCTCACAGAGAAAGAGTTCCCTTCTACTGGTTTTCGGCATCAGCAGACAAGACATTTGCAGACATTTACAGGCAGTCCTAAAAAATATTCATGAAGATCCAAGTGAAAAAAGAGGATAACTCGGTGCCAGGGGAGCAAGACAGGACCCGGGGGATTAATTTACTAAAGCAGAAAGGCTCGCCCTTGTGAAATGCAGTGATAAGACCTCTTTGGGCCCCTCAGCAGCTAGATATTAACATTCTCACCTGTTTGCTCGATAAGTGCACAAGGCACGAATGTGCACTGCGTAATTGCTTTCAACCTAGGAAAAAGGTTGCATTTTCTAAATTTATTAAGGTCATTTGTTTCTAACACCCCCCTCATTATCTTAATTTGTTTCTCATTTAATTGTAATGTAACTTGCTAAATTTCTCTCTCTAAACTTCAGAACAGCAGCTCCCAAACTACAGTCTCTAGCTAATATCACTGGCTGCTCCTCCTTCTGCTGTTGTTTCATCTGCACAGACGTCTCCAAAACACTAAACACTCCATCAGCATTCAAAAAAGACACTAAAGGTGTACATGTATAATTTTTCCTCCTTCTGTGTAAAAGGCAACAGTGGGTGTTACTCAAGGGAAAATCTTAAAGTCATTATTCAATTCCCACAGGCTGCTCATTTCTTTCATCTGCAAGTTAATTTTCTAATGTATTAATTGTTCATAGTAGAAAGTAGCAAACAGACTGAAAAACAGTGCGGTTGTTTCTTTAGTGAGTTGTAACATCACACTTGAAGCTAATGAGAAGATCCAGATAGGTGATTGAGAAAATACTTTTTTCTTTTTGTTTATAAATGGAAGGTAATTTCTTCCAGGTGAACGGTTCAATCAAGACAAGGATGCTCAGAAGGTGTTCTGTGAATGGGATCTCATATATGTGCTTCATGACTGCATATTGTGAAGATTATAGTTATGTTTAGCCAATTCATACCCTCACCCTGAAGGGTTCACATACACACACATGCGCGCACACATGACTGTTTTCACTAGCATCAGCCCTGCGTTTGTATGCGTATCTGCAGATTATGCGCTACAACCACATTGCCTTTGAAGAAATGTCAAATTCACTGCTGTAGCAATGAGAATGCAAAAGAGGTCGAGTGGTACCCATGGTGCCAAGAGGCGTGACTCCAGCACATGTTGGACACAACCTCATGCTGAAAAGACACTTGGTTAGATGCTGCAGGTGGCTCTGCTTCATAGCACTGTAAAGGGGCTCGACCAGCCTGGGGCTTTGAGCTCCGACACGCTGTCTTTGTGTGGCTCTTTGCTGGCAGAAGAACAGTTTCCCAAAAGCCCAGGGAGCTCAGTCTCTGGCTGAGACCAGCTCTATGCCAGGAAACTGATGGGGGAAAACATCACCCTTTTTCGGACAAGCCAAAAGCAAGGTAATCAGGAACACAGTGATAGACGTGATGCATTCCTTGCTTAGAGAAAGTCTTACAACATGAAACCAGCCCTTTGACATGTGCCAGAGTTTATATTTAATAGAAAGGCTGCTCTGCTGCTTTACTAACCACTACAGGCCTTTGCACAGAGCTGTTTCTACAAACAAAACATGGAAGGAGACTGGAAAAAACTTGTACCATGCCCTGGGCAGGGTCTCAGCCCACTGCCTGCAAACTCAAGCAATCCCACTGATAGAGATCAACCGTACTGGATACTCTGAAATGATTCGGCCCTTCAGCTCTCCACAGGAGTTAATGACAGCCCTGTGCCCCTTGCTGTGGGTGCTTCAGGGTCACCTTTCCTCACGGTTTCCCCTTCTACCTCTTCTTTTCACAGGAAAACAGGAGGCATGCCCACTTCCCTAGGCCACCAGTTCACCTGTGTCCGGCTGGGCATCTGCATCCTTTGGGAATGCTGTGACGATATCGTTTACAAATTGCTTGGGGGTGGCAGGCGGTGGAATTTTAAAATATTCTCATGAGTATTTCACTCCGTTTCTCGTCCCAGTTGTTCTCTTGTGGATTCAAGCAAGGAGCAGCGAGAGATGAGTCTATTTTTCTTCGTCACTCCTTTTTGTATATGGAACTAAATTAGACCTCTGTGCTGTGATCGAGCTATAAAAGGGCCTCCAATGCAGGCAGGGCAGGTGATTCAAAACAAAAGGCCTTGATTGAAGTGGTTACAATACACAGAACCACTAATGTTATTCCGGGCCATTCAGAGTGGTTTACAGCATTGTACAACAACAAACAAAGATGAAACTCACTGTGCTTACTTACTCGAGATTTTTTTTCTTCAATTTGTTTTCTCTCACTCATTTAAAGAATTTATTTTAAAGGTTTGGAATGATTCTGTGACTTTTTTTTCCCCCTGGACCATTTTCCTGCTTCCAAAGCCCCTTTTATGGAAGATATCTTTGTAAATAACCTCTTTTTCTTTCTGTGCGCTTGGTTGTCCTGCCAAATTAGCTGTGCTGCCATGGAGACGTGGCATCAGCAATCCTTGTTCTTTTTCTGTAGGATTTCACTAGGCCTTTGTCTCAGGCCTTGACTGAATTAGAAAAAAATAATGAGATATTGAATGTAAATGTTATACTCTTAACATTGTTGGCAGTGGTGTTGTAAGTATTATAATATTTCATGATGCAATGTGTCTTAGTTTTTGTCTGAATACATGTGTCTGCTGGGTTTTAGTTTATCCTACAATTTGAGCAAGATACCAATATGCTTATTTAGCAAATAAACATGTTAGAGAGATAGTAATCTATATACATCTAAGCAGTGAAGAAGATAGATGAATCTTTTAGAAATTTTCTCTCCTATTTATTTATTTTTCTTATTTGACCTCTCTACAAAAATTAGCAATTGCTGTAACATTTAGCAATACAATAATCCAGGCCATTTATCTTAAAAAAATTGGACAGAACAGTATCTCTGTATCTCATAACAGTGTCTCATGCCTATGGGTGGAAATGACACTTCTATAAGACTTGCTGCACATGCTAGATGAGATATACCCTATTGCCCTGTCCATATTTCTTGTATCCTGTGGACTGGCTGTAGGAGACAGGCTGTTTCAGGAGAATAAAGAGAGGATTATTTCTGCAGGAAAACTTTAGAATTTTCCATTTCCTGACGGAAAAATACAGCTCTGTCAAAAAATTCCCTGAAAGCTCTGGAAGGAAGCTTCATGGAAGGAGTCAGGTTTTCAAGCAGATTTATATTGGGTATCTGGAGCACAGTTTATAAAGGGAAGACTTTAGCTGGGAGACAGAGCAAGTACTATGGAAGTGATTCCTGTCCACACATTACAGTGTAGGTAGATGAGCTCCCTAGTACAAAGTTACCCAAACTTCCTTGTTAAAAGAAGTCCTTTCTTCTCTGAATCCATATGTTGGTGGCAGGACTAATAAGGAAACATGAACATCATCCTGAGAGCTGACAAGTGGTTAAGCAGCAGTGGAGTTAGATAATGAGATTTTTTTTTTCAGGTGCTTTCACTCCCTCAAGGGAGTCTCAGGGGAATTTCTGCATGAATTAATGTGAAAAAAAAGAAGACCTACATACTGAAGTTTCCATTTTCTAGGAATATTTTTTGCATTATAGCATCAGTTTCCTGTTCCTCCTCAAAAGATGTCATATCAATGGCTTTTCAGCCGGAATAAGCAATGGAAAACAAAACAAAAAATTCCCTAGGAAACTTCACCTCTCCTCCCTACCACTGACATTGTATTTGCAAAATAGGTCAATGTTCACATTGAAGCCATTGAGTTTGCACAATCACTTCCCTTTAAGAAAATATCTTCTTATGGTACTGACTCCTTCTGCCGCAGCTGGGAATTCTCCCAGTGCAGCTACCTGCACAGCCCCTATACTGCAAACCTCTCGACTGGAGACAAGAGGATTTTGTTACGCAAATCAGCATTCTCATTGCTAACGAAAACAACATAAAGAATCTGGAAGAGCAAAAGTTAAGAAAGTCTCTTTAAATTTCCTTCCTTGAGCATCCCTTACAACGTACTCTGTGAGAAAACATGATTTCTAGAGCAACTGTAATTTCTTGAAGCTCCGTGTCTGAGTGACACAAACAAATCACAGACGGGCTCTCCGTGGACTACTCTAGGGCACTACTTGAAACGGTGACTCAAATGGTGCCCTAAATGCCTAAACAAGAATTTGTCTTTGTATGTCTGACAGACTTAAAAGTACTGATTTGGCACCAGTGTAAAGCAGAGGCATGTTAGCTGGAAATAGGGGTCTAGCACAAATGTGATGAATTTTGAAGCCACCAACTATAAGATAGTTCCTGATGCTAAAGAGAATGTTTTGCTCCAAGATCTACTTTACCATTCATTCGGCTTCTCCATGGCTCAACACCCTCAGGATTCCGTTCTCCCTTTATGCAACTCTAAGCGCAGATGCAACCTTGTCTAGTGGAAGGTGTCCCTGCCCTTGGCAGCATGGGGTGGAACTAGGTGTTCTTCAAGATCCCTTCCAACTCAAACCGTTCTATGAGTCTATGATATGATATGACTCAAGCTCGACATCTGGAATTGGGCTTTTTTTGCCTCTGAGAAGATAAAAACAGAGCTATGAGTTACTTTCAGCTTTTGAGGAAGGTTGGCCTTTCTGCTGCTCAGTAGCAACATCTGCTGGCTATTGAGGACCAGCTGTTCTGTGATGGAAGGCCAGTTAAAGATGTCTGGCTGGAGAATATTTAGGAGAACATAGAGATTTTGAGCAATATGTTGTTGAGAGAAAACGGGGTGCTATAAGTAATTATAGACCATGTGTTGGTTGACCTAGGGTAAGCCACTTGGAAGTACAATGAAGCCCAAGACTGTTGCAATGGATGGGGTGCCACAGGAAGAATACACATTCACTGTCACTTGCCCTTCACTATGACATTCTTTGATGGAGCCAGAGCTTGCAGCTGGGACAAACTGCTGAAAGAAGTAGTTTATTACTTTTAGACGGAAGGGTTTGTGAGGCAGAGAGGAGGCATGGCTCAGAACTGACTCCTTCACATCCTATCCAGACCACAGTAAGTTATTTCAGGAGAAACAGGATGTTTCTGTGCCATCATCTTACCTGAATGGCTTTTCTTGTACTCACAACTTGGCACTGGTCCAACACATGTGGCACAACTCTCCAGAGGGGTCACCGCTACGGTTATGTCCTCCTGGCTTGAGGGTCTCTCATTTTAGAAATCCTTTTTTTTTATTTGTAAGTGGTTACTGCCTGTGAAATGGTATGAGAGGGAAGCATACTGTGCAGCCCTCAGCTCCTTGAAGAAAAATCTATCCAAATAATCACCTGTGGGTATCTGAGACACTCTAAAATTAAACTAAGGATTTCTGCTGATAAATTATAGAGTGTTCAAGGAAAATTAAATTCTCCTACCCTGTGATGTTGGGTCAGAAGGCACTGTTACATCATGTTAAATCAGAAGTTGTTGACTATGTTACCATTAATAAGACACAGTACCTATTCCCATACTACATAAACCAGTGGAAGAAGCAAGGGCTGCTTTTCTTAAGAGGCTGAAACAATTGTGAGTACCATCTTTCACACATGAAGATAAGAGATATTCTCATAAAAAAAAATGCAGTGTTTTCAGGGACATTTTAAGAAATGCTATTCCTTTCAGCATGGCACAAATTTGTCTTTCAAAAGTATGTTTCTACAGCCATTGAATGTATAATGTCATTTATGTAAGGACAAGTTTACTATTTAAAATTGTGATTATCATAAATTTGAATATGCTAAAATATATTTTGGGCGTTTAAGTCAGTTCAAAAAACACTTACTGTCCTCAATTGAAGTTAACTTCAATATGATCCTAGACCTCAGCAATCTTGATATTTTGCAGTTTATCTTAATGTATTTAAAGCTTGTTTACACAAGGGAAATATTCTTTCATTAGTGCATTTGAGGCAAGAATAAACACAGTAAATACCACAGGCTTAAAGAAGCTGAGATGATGAGAATTTGAAGACAAAATATTGGGTCGTTTTCCAATATTTGTCCTCTGAAGTGTGTACAAACATTCTGCTAAATACCTTGGTATTTGATGTTTCTTCCAATCCAAGTAAAACCAACTACAATCTGAAATTCTCAGCACTCTAATAATATCTTTAAAAGTCAAAAAAGTTGACATTATTTCACCAAAAAAAAGACTGAATCAAGGTAAGACTATCCTGTCTGTTGAAAATGAAAGGTCAAATAAGACTGGTTGCTATGGAGCAAAATCCCTTTCCTGTTCTTCTTATTTGGCATGACATGTTTTTAGGAGAGAGTTACTTTAATGACCACAGGTATTGCCAGCAACATTTACATGTAACTTTGAATGAAAATGTTATGTTATTAACAGTTCTTTGTTCTAATTCAAGAAGTTATTTAAAAAATAACTCACCATAAGGCAGAAGTCCCCTATAGATAATTCAGTCATTCTTTTTGATCTGCATTATACATTATTCTTACAGAGCCTAAAATTTCCATCTGGAGATTGTAGTGCAGAAAAATAATTTTCAATAAGTCAACAGTATTCTAAGATTCTTTCACTACATGGATAAGCACCTAGGACTTGAGGGACTCAATATTTTATCTAAATTCAAGACTTATAAAATGAAACGTCTCATAAAGGCGTGATTTTTTTCTGGTGGAGGAAGAAAACCAAAATATCAGATAATGACCATAAAGATCAAATTATAACTTAACTTTTGCATGTTTTGTCATATTATTTCAGTCACAAGCTGAATGATTAGCTTTAAGGAAATATTCACACGCCAGTTTGGTAACAAATTTTCGCTAATTTGTTTCTATTAACTTGGTTTATACCTTGAAGTCAGCATTAACTTCTCAACTGAGAGCACTGATGCAAAAATAATGAACTGCCAAAAGTAAAACCTGTGTGTTTCATAATTTTAAATATTTCTAAGGCATCTCATTCTGCTTAGAGAATAATCAAGGAGTCAGTAAATTACTTGCCTTTCAGCTGTGTATAACAAACATCAAACGGCCTTAATATGAGACAACAATAACAACAAAGGAAAAAACCTGCACTCTTTAAAGTCTGTAATTGTTTTCTCAGTGAAAGAGGAACTAATGTATTGTTGGTGAACCGCAAAGATCTATTTCTTCTAAGTCATCTATGTCATTTAACTATGGGTGAATCTTGCAATGCTACAAGATTTAATTTCCTATCATGGTCGAGGATCTGTGTGAAAGACGTGTGTAAACACAAAATGATATAATTCTGCTACTTTCTTTGGACCTAAAAACATTTTAAGGGTTTTCTTCTTATAAATCATATTGAAATTATTATTCAGGCCTTATGCTCAATAGCCCACCTTATGTCAATAGCAAATTCTAATATAAACATCAGCAAATTTTATGGCAAATATGGCTGGCTTCCCTGATCCACCCAAAATAAATTTCTTGGTCATCCTAGAGTGGATCCTTTCTTCTTAGAGGCTGAATCCTATTTTTCTGGTTAAATGTAAACCCACTAAAAATATAAAAATAGTACATGAACTTAAGCTTTGATCCTGACCATCACCTGTCCTGCCCCCAAATCTAGTTGTCCATAGACCCCATTTCAAATATTGCTAACATTTAGTTTGTGGTGAACTTAACTTAAGAAAGAAAAGCACCTTTACACACCAAAATGTTAAGTTTAAGAATAATCCTAGCCACAGCTCTTTGATACATACAACTCTTTTTAGTTTACAGCTACAGCTGAAACAATTTCTACATAAAATTTTGTAAAAGTGTGGGATTCTTTAGCTGTAAACAAGTAATTTAATGTGTCTGTTTGGGATGATATGCCTGAGTCTCCATCTCAAAAAGCCAGGGGGTTGGGGAAGAACGACAAACTCCTTCAGGGTGTGCAGGCACTCACAAAACTACACTTTGTTTCCTGGTTTGTTGACTTCAGCTGTTCAGTGCACCAGCACAAGTCTCACTGCAAATCCAGTGGGGTTTCCACCTATTTCAAGGGTCCTCTCCCCAACTTGATTATCTCTGTTGGATAAGGACATGTAAGAGCGGGTCTGCCCCTACTGTCAGGGAACGCATGTCTCTTTCAAACTCTATCCCACATATGTGAAACTGTCCTTCTCTTGAAATCCTCCAGACTTCTCAGCACATCCAATACAGGTTCATAGTTGCCTATGAACCATACAATTCCTCTGTGCTCCTTCAACCAGTTCACAGTAGCTTGGTTAAATCTTGCGTTTGGAAAATGAACATCCCTATGTAAGTGTGCAGAAGACCAGGTTAAAACCACATTTTTATTGACAAAGTCTAACACACAAACCTACTTTCCTGATTTTCTTCGCAGATGTCTAATTTAGTGCAGTTTTAGGATCATATTTGCTGCCTGTTTTGTGGTAAGTTTTTCATTACAAGACTGAAATCTACAAGCTGAAAAATGAGGTTTAATCAATGGCTATATTGTTTAATGTCACGCTGCTGAGGCTGGATTGATAGATTCACCCTTCTTGTTGTTGGTATAACAAATCCAAGAAACAAAGGCTCGTCCTTTCTAATTGCAGGCAGGTGGGATGCTACGTGCCAGCCCTCTTCTACCTACTACCAGCCTAGAGGTCAGCTTCTCTTCCCCAGCTCCAGCATGGAAAGGAAACACCTTGACTTCTGTTACTCACCCAGCTGCGCTGGGCAAACCCCATCAGTGAAACAGCCTTATTTCAACAATTCAAAGCAAAACAAAATACCCACAAGTATTAAAACTCTTCAAAATGAATGTCCAAGCACATTTTTCGCAGTGTTGTCTGGGACAAGTTCCCAATGTAAATTTAACAGCAAAATCCTTTGTTGCCGGATTAAGCCCTTGCACAAATATGTTTTTACTTTAGGAAAGGTCAAGCAAGGCTGAGTAGGAAGGTGGAGAGAGTTAGAAAGAATCCTATCCAGGTCTCATACGAAAAGAAGGAGGAGCTGAGTATTTTAAATATGTTTAGGCGTGGGGGCAAAGCCCAACATTATATTTAGTTGAAGAATCAGCAAATTAGAGTTGGAGCAAGTTTGAGAGCTGGCTAATGACTCCAGTATGAGTCTTCTGCAGCAGGTGGTCTTGTACGGATCAAGCAAGATCTCTTATCCGGTAGGGATGTACAAAATGCCAGTGTGAAATCAAGTATGCCATTGAAATCTGGAATCTTGCCTTCTGCCACTTTTCTGATCTTTCTTGTACATGCTTCCTCCTGTTGCAGTCACAGTCAGGAGCTGGTCTGATATTAACCCTTGAAAACTCAATGTCTGGAGCAGGCCAATGAAGACCACAACATGTTTGTACATAATTAAAAAAAGCTCATGGCAGGGTAGATCCTGCAGAGCCTTCAACACTTCTTCTCTCACAAGCATGTTATTGCTAGATAAACCACCCACCTCTGCAACTCCATAAGTCCACTCATCTGTTCTTAAAGTGCCTTCACCTGCGTTTTGGGGTTTGGGTTGCTGCTGCAAGCAGTTCCTTTATTCCTTGCTTTGCCATGTTACACCTCAGAAAGAAGCAGAGTGATAAAGCCACGCTTCTGTTAGTTTGATGTATGTGGAGTTTACTCACTGATCTTTCTGTTAATTAGAAACTTTTAGAATGATCATTTTTTGGTAGTCACCTTGGGTTAGTGAGCTTCTGTGTTTGGTCATTTGTCTGTGGAAATATACCAGGCTGCAAATGTTTCTATCATCTCAGATGTATCAACTACTGCTTTTGCTGTCCTTTGTTGTGGAAGAAAGTCTGGGAAAAAGAAACCAGGCCGTGATTTCAGTCACCCAGATAAATACCAGCAACAAAACTAACACTGGGCAGTGTTCATTTCAGAAGGGTGATGGGAAGAGGAAAGCAGTTTGGGAAGGTGGGTGAGAAAAATAAGATAGGCTGCAGGATATCACAATGATTGTAATGCTGTTTTATGACCACCTTTCCTGTGTACATTCAGTATTAGTTTGCTAGCCATCTCTCTCCAGGATTGATCCATGAATGATTTGATCCAATTCCTTCTGCTGGTCTACGTTTCAGCTCCAGGGCCTACAAGCTCATGCTGCCAGTGATGAAGGCCAGGCTTTGATATGAACCTGCTTTCCCTCCCCTCCTTGCCTTACCTTCCCCAGCCACCACCAGGGTCTCATGCTGCTGCCTGCCAATGTTCCTGCAGATCCCTCCAGCCACCCCAGCCCTCTCTGAGTGAAGGCAACATATCCCTGGGGGTGCCTGGGAAAGGAGGTCCTACCTTTGACCCCCAGGGCTGCTCCCTTGCCTTCTTCCTTGGGGGGTGATGGCTTCCACAGAGGTGACCGCAATTCACAGCTGTCACAGTGGCCAGTTCCTCTTGAAAGCTCATGAAAGATGCCCTTCATCTTCCAGCAATAACTCGTGATACTGGTCACTGTCTAGATGGTTGTAAAATCCTGTGCTTTCTGGTGCATGCGTCTGCTCCTCAGTTGCAAGGAATAAGTTTCTCTCCCAATCCCGCCTATGGCAGAGAAGCGCATAATGCGTATTTAACCAGGTAACAAAACCTCCCTAAGTGTCCTTTCGATAGGAGTACAAGAATGTTTTTTCTAACTCTCTGAATGTTTACAGCAAGCCCATGACAAACTTTTAGCAATGTCACGGGATCCAGTGTTAGGACATTTTGCCTGATTTTTGTCACAAATACTTTATTTCACTCAGTTTTGTTAAATATTCTTTACCTCTTCCTGAGTCAGCATGGACTATTCCCCTCTGTTTTGAATTTACAACTTGAAGATGGATGTTATCAGTGTCTCACACTGTACTGGAAGGGATTCTCATCTTCTCCTCTGCCTAACATGAGTCTTATGCATATGAAACGTCATGAAGTTTAAATATTGTTTGTAATTATTTTGTGCTGCCTAAACATACTGGTTTTACTATGTGATATTGCTGTTAAGTGCTTACTAGGTCCTGCTGATGCTTCTGCTTTTTGTGCCTCTTCTTTTCAATACCTACTCCCCTAAATATTCGATATGTATTTAATGCAATTTGGATTCCTTTTTTTAATGCACTTTACAAATTTCAAACTCTTCCAGGTTACATTTGGGTTTGAGGGTTTTTTTGCCTCTGCCTTCATTGATGTTTGCATCACTACAAATTGAATATAACCAGCAGACATAAAGTAGTGCCTATCTCATCCAGTGCTGCTGGCACCCCACTGGACCCACCCCCAGCTTAGGACATTGTTATTTCTGGTTACCTGCTGTTTGCGTCATCCAGCCAATTCCTGGATTTTCGTGTTTTTATCTAGACTGGAATGAATTTGAATCTCACTTTTGCAGGCTAATTTGCTGAGGCAGAAGATGCATCCCCTGTACTACATTCCTTCCATTGTAATTATATTTTTAAAACTATCAGCTCTGCCAGGTGTAATTGGATTTCTGGAAACCTACTCAGAGAGGAGTGTGATCTGAAATGAGCCTTGAATGAAGTGCCAGGAACTCTTACATGCTGATACCTGTTCTTGAAAGTAATTCAAC